>NC_046665.1:124396091-124407147 GCF_010883055.1 Belonocnema kinseyi | reverse complement strand
GTAAATTTAAGTTTTTAAAGAAAAATTAGAGTTGAAAATTCAATTTCAAATTTTCTTCAATTTTCAACAATTGAATTTTCATCAATTTTCGACAATTGAATTATCATCTATTGAAAATACAATTATCAATTTTCCTCAATTTTCATAAATTTTCAAGAGTTGTAAATTTAAGTTTTTAAAGAAAAATTAGAGTTGAAAATTCAATTTCAAATTTTCTTCAATTTTCAACAATTGAATTTTCATCAATTTTCGACAATTGAATTTTCATCTATTGAAAATACAATTATCAATTTTCCTTCATTTACATAAATTTTCAAGAGTTGTAAATTTAAGTTTTTAAAGAAAAATTAGAGTTGAAAATTCAATTAAAAATTTTCTTTAATTTTCAACACTTGAATTTTCATCTATCGTAAATTCAATGATCAATTTTCTTCTCTTTTTAATTCAATCTGTTAAGAATTCAGGTATCTTCAATTTTCAACAATTGAATTTTAACCCGTCGAAAATTAAATTTTCAATTTTTTTTGTTCCATTTTCAACAGTTGAAAATAATATTTTCTTAAATTCTCAACATTTGTTAACTAAATTTCCTTAAAAAAATTACAGTTGAAAATTGAAATTTAGATTTTATTTAATTTTCAATAATTGAATTGTCAATTTTAAACTGTTGAAAATTAAAGAAAATTGATCATTAATTTTTTTAATTTTTAAATTTCGATATGTTGAAAATTCAATTTTCTTACATTTTAAATTTTCATCAATTTTCCACAATTGAATTTTTATCTATTGAAAATAAAATTATCAATTTTCCTCCATTTTCATAAATTTTCAACAGTTGTAAATTTAATTTTCTAATGAAGAATTAAAGTTGAGAATGCAATTTTAAATTTTCTTCAATTTTCATCCATCGAAAATTCAATTTTCTTCCATTTTCATAATTTGAAAATAAAATTTTCATAAATTTTCAACAATTGTAAATTTAATTTTGTTCCATTTTAAATTGTTGAAAATTAAAGACAATTTATTGAATTTATATATATATAATTTAATATAATATAATTTATTGAAAATACAATTATCAATTTTCTTCCATTTTCATAAATTTTCAACAGTTGTAAATTTAATTTTCCCAAGCAAATTTATAATTGGAAATTCAATTTTTAATTTTGTTTAGTCTTCAAAAATTTAATTTTCAACTGTTAAAAATAGAATAAAATCGATCATTAAATTTCAAACAGTTAAAATTGATCATTAAATTAAGAGCAGTTTAAATTTAATTTTCTTCAATTTTCAAAAATTGAATTTTTACCTATTGAAAATTCTATTTTGTTCCATTTTCAACAGTTGAAAATAAAATTGTCTTAAATTTTCAACAGCGAGAAATTTAATTTTCTAAAAAAAATACAGTTGAAAATTTTAATTTTAATTTTATTCAATTTTCAATAAATTCATTGTCAATTTAAACTGCTGAAATTGAAGAAAATTGATCATTGAATTTTAAGCAATTAAAAATTTCAATATTTTGAAAATTCAATTATCTTTAATTTGAAATTTTCCTAAATTCACAACAATTAAATTTTCACCTATTGAAAAGTAAATTATCGATTTTTTTCTATTTTTAATTCAATCGGTTGAAAATTGAATTTTCTTCAAATTTAAATGTTCCTTAATTTATAAACAATTAAATTTTCATCTAATGAAAATTCAATTACCAATTTTCTTCCATTTTCGGCAGTTACAAATAAAATTTTCTTAAATTTTCAACAATTTAATTTTAACCTGTTGAAAATTCAATTTTGTTCCATTTTCAACAGTTGAAAATAATATTGTCTTAAATTTTCAACAGTTGTGAATTGAATTTCCTAAAAAAAAAAAAATACAGTTGAAAATTAAAATTTTAATTTTGTTTAATTTTCAATAATTAAATTGTCAATTTTAAACTGTTGAAAATTAAAGAAAATTGATCATTAATTTCAAGAAAATAAAAATCTCGATATGTTGAAAATTCAATTTTCTTAAATTTTAAATATTCATTAATTTTCAACAATAGAATTTTCATCTATTGAAAATACAATTATCAATTATCCTCCATTTTCATAAATTTTAAACAGTTGTAAATTTAATTTTCTAAAGAAAAATTACAGTTGAAAATGCAATAATAAATTTTCTTCCATTTTCATCATTTGAAAATAAAATTTTCATAAATCTTCAAAAATTGTAAATTTAATTTTCGGAAGAAAAAAGTAGAGTTTAATATCCAATTTTTTTCATTTTCAAAAGCGAGAAATTCAATATCCTTCAAAAATTACAGTTGAAAATTTTAATTTTATTCAATTTTCAATAATTAAATTGTCAATCCTTCATCAAAAAGAAATACTTTTAGATAGAATTTCAACCTTAAACAGTAAAAAAAACATAATTTTGACGATTGGAAATTAAATACGAATTTTAACCTAACTTTTAGATCAGATTTTAAAATAATAAATATTTTATTTATAAATTAATAAACATTTACTGTGAGTTCATTTTTGCTTCAAAATAAGTCCATTTGAGTGTATAATCTTTTGAAAATCACAATAAAGAGAACAATCATTGTTTTTTTTCAGAAGAATATTTCTGTCAAAAAGTGTGTTTTTTCACTCTAAAATATGTAAATTTCATTAAAAACCCTTAGCTTCCAATAAATAATTATTTTTAATTCCAACAAACACTTTAAAACCCCCAAGAAAATCGTTACAACATTTTAATGCACGAATTAAAATGCATCTTTAAAATCGTACCCATTCTTTCTAGTTCGGATTTTTATCACCAGGTGGCGTATCTCAGTTTAACCATTCCCAATAGTAATAGTAAATTCTACATTACCCGGATTCATTGAATACATTATTGCTAAAAAAAATGTAACAAATAAACAGTTCTCCGAAAATTGGGTAAGTGATGAATATAAAATAAGCGGGCGCTAACGCGCGCACATAGTTGTCTGCTAACGGTATTAAATTCTCTTTAGGAAATATTTTGTGTAGAAAATATTTAGTGTCGGAAAAATATCATCAGTATATATTCTACAGAATATATATTTTGTGTAGAATAAATTTTTTGTAAATACAGAGTTTTCCCGATATGAATTAACGGCGCTTCTTGAAATTCTATAGAAAACGGGTTGTTTTTTTTTTTTTTTTTTGTTTTTTTTCTTACCTTTCGTCTTTCGCTTTGAGTTCTCTGCGCAAGCTTTTCACGTCTTGCTCGAGTTGAGCTCTGCGAGTTTTGCAAGCGTCGGTGCATTCCTGTCGAACTAGAGGAGGTGGAGGCGGTGGAATCGCGGAACGAGCTTCCTCAGCAGCTCGACGAGCTCTTCTCTCCGAAGCCAGGGAAACCTCGCAAGAGTTCCTCTGTCTTCGCTCGTCCGCGACTCGTTTTTCTAATGTCGACAGTGTCTGTCTGTCCATTTGACGAGCCGATACCAATCCATGCAACCTGGAAAATGCCGAGAATTCGTTCAAATCTCGACTGCAATTATCAGATTGGCCGTTTTAATAAACGAAAAAAATTCCTGGTTCTTTCCCGATTTGCAAATATTTTTTTACCGTCAATGACATTTTAAAAATCGAACACTAAATATAAAAATTGTTTCATCCGAAGGAATAAACACTGAACTGCAAATGCTTAAAAATTTATACGTATTAAATGGAAGCTACTAACACTTTTCAACTAAAAAATTTTTAATTAAATGCGGTTAAAACCGCTAAATTCAAAAGTATAAACTTTTACAGGTAATTTCCAGGTTTTTTTCTCCCGGTTCGCAAACATTTTTTAAGGTCAATGGAATTTAAAAAATCGAACTCTAAAGCCAAAAAATGTTCTATTTGAAGTAATAAAAACGGAGCTACAAATTAAAGCTTCAAAGTTTTATTTCAAAATCTTGAAGCATTTACATGTTGTTTTACATTTTTGCAAGTTTTTAATTATTTAACAATTTTTCAGAACTTCTAAACATCTTTTAAAATTATTCGAATGTTTCCCAACATTCTTTTTACATTTTTTTTTAAATCCTGTGAAATTGAACAAATTTCCTTAAAATTCTACAAATTCATTTTTTATAATTTTGCAAATCTTTTTAATTATTCTCTTCAAATTAATTTTCCGAAATAAAAATTCAATTTCAATTTTTCTATAAAATGTTTTTTCTAAATCTGAAACCTTTCAAAATGCCTAAAAAGCTTCTAATTTTTTTTTTCTTCGTCTGATAAAATCTATATTTAGTTTTAAATTAGGCCCTGGACTATTTGCCCTGAATTTTTTTACAAATAGCCGGATTGTGTTGGCACATTTAGAAATTTTGCTTAAATTATTTGAAATCATTTCAAATTTTAAATTAATTTTGAATTTTTTAAACTCATTTTAAATTAAAAGTTCGATATTTCTAAATATTAATAATTCTTTTTCTTGAGTGAAAAACTTCAAATTAAATTATTTAAAATTGGAATATTTTAGACTGAAATAATATTTTAATTTAATCAAATCCTTTGATTATAAATATATTATTTTGAAGTTATTTTAAAATTAAAAACAGTTTATTAATTTATAGTTTAGTCATTTATATCCAGCCTAAAAGATGAATTTACAACTAAAATAATAAATATTGAACTGGATACTTGAATTTTTAATATATTTTTTAGAAAATATGTGAATTTTCAATTAATTAGTTGAATTTTTAATTAAAAAATATCAATTTTCAACTAAATAACGAAACCGTTACATTTTTAATTAAAGAAATTAATTTTTCAACCAAACGGATGCATTTTTAACTAAAATGATGAATCTTCAACTGGTATAGTTTAATTTTATGCAAAAAATTTAAATTTTCAACCATAATGACTAATTTTCTACAAAAAGCCGAGTTTTTTACTAAATATATAAATTTTGAAACAAATAGTTTAATCTTTATATGCTAAATACAAATTTTCATCCAAAAAATCTATTTTTTTAACCGAAAATAGAATTGTTAAATTTTCCGTTTAAAATCTACTGCTTAACCAAAGAAAAAAATTTTTTTAAATAAAAGTATTTTGTTGTATTTTACTGATTTTATCCCCGGTTATTTCCCGGATCCTAAATGAATAATTTGAAATTAAAGGCAATTAAACTGCCAAATCAAAAATACTTCTTAAATTAAAAGTTATTCATATTTTAAATAGTTTAAAAATCCTCAAAATGCTTAAAATTCTTGAAAAATTTACATTTTATTTGACATTTTTCCAATTTTTTTATTATTTTAGATTTTTTTTGAGAACTTCTAAATACGTTTCAAAATTATTCACATTTTTTCTCAAAAATTTTTTTAAATCCTCCTAAATTGAAAAAATCTCCTTAAAATTTTTGATTAATTTTGAATTTTTCAAACAATTTGAATTACAAATTAAATTTTCTGAATGGAACAATTAAAGTTGTAATGTTCAACGTTTAGTTTGTTTGTTTCGGTTCGAATATTTAATTTATAATTACTGATTTTAAATTAAAAGTTTTAGTTTCAACGTTCAAATCTGGAAATTCTAAAATTGTGAGCTGATTCCAAATCATCTTCTAAAATTAATTATTATTTACTTTTTAAATCTTAAGGACAGTTCAATTTTATCAAAAAGCTTAGGCTTTAAACACTTCTAAATTTTAATTCTTATAAATTATTAAAACTGAATTATTAAAATTTACGTTTAAAAATTAAAAAATTTAAATGGAAAATTTTTTAAGTAAAAGATTTTCAAATTACACATAATAAACTGAATGATATTATAATTGAAAAAGATCACAATTTAACTAAATATTTAAAAAAAGGGTTGAAGTCCAAGAAAGTTGGACAGATTTTTTTTCCTCTAAAAATCTGTCAAATTCCCAGTCAAAAAATAAATTCAGTGTCATTTCCCGGGTTTTCCTGGTCTTAAAAAATTCCCGGTCCAGCGGCCACCCTGTTTTTATAAATTGTAGAGTTCAAATATTCAGATTTAGCTGCAAAAATATAAATCCACGTCATCATTTTTAATCCTCGAAATTGAAGAATCAATTAATGAATTTAAAAATCTTCAAAATTATACCATTTTAAGCAATTTTAAATTCTAATTCCAGTTTAGAATTAGTTAGAAATTAAAAATTCCTGGAATTTTAATTATTTTTGAAAAATTCTCTGTTCAAGTCCAGAACTTTTATTTTTTTCAAAATTTTTCTATTTCAGCTAATTGTTGGAATTAGATTTTTTTTGTAAAATTCCCTGTTCGAATTCATAATTTAAATTTTTCCGAAAATAACTCGTTTCAAAAAAGAATAAGAATTTTGTTTGAAAAATTCAATTTTCTATTTATAATATTAATATAATATTAGATAATATTTATTATTTTATATAAAATAAATAATTGTTATTCTCCTGGATAAATACAAAATTTTGAATCAAATAGCAGTTGAATTTTCAACCAAAAAAATATGCATTTTCAACAAAAAATTTAGTTTTTTTTTTTTATTAAATAGTTAAATTTCAAGTGCATAGTTTCATTGCTAACCAAACAATTGAACTTTCAACCAGAAAATATTCATTTAAAAAAAGTTGATTTTCAACCAAATATATTAATTTTTAACTAAATAATTAAATTTGCACCTGAAAAGTTAAATTTTCAACCAAAAAATATGCATTTTTAACAGAAATTTACTTTTTTTATTAAATTTTCAATCAATTATAAAAAACTATTTTTCTACAAAAAAAAAGATGACTTTTCCACAAAATAGTTGATTTTTCAACAAAATATTCGAATTTTCATCAAAATAATAAAAAATTTCAACCAAAAGATATGAATTCTGAATGAGAAATAAAATACTAAATTTCTCATTAAAAAAAACTTAACTTACACTAAAAATAGTTAGATTTTCTTTTTGGGTTCTATTAATTCAGTTCGCATTTAAGCAAATAACGAGAAAACTGGGATCTTTTTTAAAAATAGATGTAAAAAAAAGAGGAATTCGTTAAAAAGGGGCGACGAGAGAAAAGAAGAAAGAGTTTCCAGGTCTAAAATTACATTTAAAGGACAAAAATATGACAAAAAAGTCCTTAAAAATGAACTTACTTGCTCTGCAACTGGTCGTTGTCATGCTGCAGTTGTTGAAGCTCGCTTTTGGCTTGTCTTTCGCCGCTCATTAACGTATTAATTTGCGACCGAAGCTCCTGTTCAACTTGTCTGCTAGACTGTAAGTCTGACTTTAAACGTTTCACGTCCGCCTCAAGCTTTCGACAAATTAATAACCTAAAAATAGGAGGAACAATAGAATAAATTAAGAATAAAATTAAATAATTGAATTTTCAATCAAAAATATTACTTTCCTACCAAAATAGATAGAATTTTTAACCGAGAAAGACGAATTTTCAAGAAAAATTTACGTTTTCAAGTTAAAAAAATAATGTTTTGAAAAAATTTTACTTTTCAACCCGAAAAGATGAATTTATAAGAAAAAAAGTTCATTTTCAAACAAGATAGATGATTTTTTAATCAAACAGATGAATTTTCAAACCAAAAACCTTAATTTTCAAGAGAAAAAGTACATTTTTAACAAACAGTTGAATTTTCAACTAAGAAATAATTTTCTGCCAAGATAGAAAAAAAAAAATTTCACCAAATTGTTGAATTTCCAAGCCAAAGACTAATTATTTTGAAACTTGTTGAGTTTTCGACCAAAATATTAATTTTAAAACAAAGAGTTGAGTTTTCAAGCCTAAAAAGACGAATTTTCTACAAAACTTTTTTTTTTATTCTCAGAATACGAATTCAAAAAAAGACGTTAATTTTCAACCAAATGATTAAAAATTTCAAGCAAAAAAGACGAAATTTTATAAAAACAACTGAATTTTCAAACCAAAAATATTAATATTCAACAGAAAAGTACATTTTTAACAAAAAGTTGAGTTTTTAACAAGAAAATTAATTAAAAATAATAATAATAATACGTTTTAATCGAAAAGTTGAATTTTCAAATAAGTGAGCATTTTTTGTTAAGATAAAAAAACATTCCAGCAAATTGTTAAATTTCCAAGCCAAAAACGAATTATTTAAAAACGGGTGGAGTTTTCGAGCAAATTTTTTATTTTCAAATAAATTGTTGATTTTTCAAGACTCAAAAGACAAATTTTCTACAAAACAGATGAATTTTAAATCCGAAAATATGAATTTTTAACAAAAAGCTAATTTTCAACTAAGAAAGAATTTTAATTCAAGAAAAAAGAACACAAAAAATTGTTGAGTTTTTAAGAGAAAGACGTGTTCTACCAAACTTTTCAAATTTTGAGGCAAAACGACCAATTTTATACCAAAAACATTAGAATATTGAACCCAAAAATACAAATGTTAAAAAAAATGTTGAATCATCAACCAAAACAGATTATTTTATAACCACAGTTGCATTTTCATCCAAAAAATATGAACTTTTAAAAATAAAATTCTTTTGCAACCAAATAGTTCAATGTTCTAGTAAAATAGGGAAATTTTTTAAACCCCCAAAAAAATGAATTATCAACCAAGAAGATTAATTTCAGTTAGAAAAATAAGTTTAGGACCAAAATTAAAACGAATTTTCTACAAAACAGTTCAATTTTTAACCCTAAAATATAAATTTTCCACACAAAAGTAAATTGAAAACAAAACCAAATGAATTTTTAACGAAATAGTCGAATTTGCCAACAAAAATATGAATTTTCAAATAAAGTAAATAAATTTTACAACCCAACCATTTTTTTTTCGAAAAAAAAAAACAGTTGAATTTTTAACCCAAAAATATGAATTTTCAACAAAGAAGTTAATTTTAAACAAAATAGATGAATTTTCAACAAATTTTCCAGCCAAAAAGGCGACTTTTTAACGAAAAATATTCATTTTTTACCAAAAGACGAATTTTCAATCAAATAATTTATTGTTTGATAACAAAAAACTCAATTTTCAACTAAATTTATCAAAATACAATTTTTGTAATAAATCAGTTCAAAGTTCAACAAAAAAAAAGATAAATTCTCCAAAAAGCGAATGTTCAACGAAATAGTTTAATCATGAAAAAAAAATTAGTTTTTCAGTAACCAGTTGCGTTTTTAACCAAAACAAGATTAGATATCTCTCAAAATAGTGAACATTTGTAGAAAGAAATCGAATTTTCAAACCAAAAATATGAATTTTTAACCAAAAAAGTGAATTTTTAACCAAAGAGTTGACTGGAATAGTTAAATTTTATACAAAAAAAATATGAATTTTCAACCATAAAGATTAATTTTCTACAAAAAGGAGAATTTTTTTACAAAATAACATAAATTTTGAAACAAATAGTTTAATTCTTTAAATGATAAATATAAATTTTCTTCCGAAAAATATACTTTTTAAACCGAAAATAGAATGGTTACATTTTCTGTTTAAAATCTAATCGAAAATATTTCGGACTTTTTTTATATTTTTTAACTCTAACTACAATTTTCTTTTTAAAAAAATTAGTTGCAATTTGACTGATTTATCTGATTTTAAGCGAATTTAAATTTAATTTTCAACCAAAAAAGATAATTTTTTAATTGAAATGATGAAACTTAAAAAAAGGGTCATACAAATTGTTAAATTTTCAAGCCAAAAAGATTATTTGTATGCCAATAAAGACGAATTTTTAACTAAAAAGATAAACTTTCAACAAGAAATGGAAGTTACATTTTCAGGTAAAAAATTTAATAAAAAAAAAAAAAACAAATTTTCAATAAAAAGAAGTTCAATTTTCAGCCTAAAAGATGAATCTTCAAAGAGAAAAATTTATTTTTAACAAGATGGTTCAACTTTTACGTAAGTAATTGAATTTTTAATTTAAAAAACTCATTTTCAACCACAAAAAAAAACGAATTTTCAATCAAACGTTTCGATTTTTAACACAAGAGATCAATTTTTTAAGAAAAAAAAATTAGTTTTTAACCAAGTAGTTAAATTTCCAACCAACGAAATGAATTTTGAACAAAAATAATTCATCTTTAACTTGAATAGTTTAATATATTTATTTTAAAAAAAAAATTAATTTTCAGCCAAAAAAATGAATTTTTAACTAAAATGATGAATTCTTCATAACGAAGAAAATTATGTTTTTATAAATTGGTTCAACCTTCACCAAAACAATATAATTTTCTACCAAAAAAGATGAATTTAAGAACATAATTTTGTAACATTTTTAACTTAAAACCTTTTATAAATGAAATAAAATAATTTAAAATTCAATTTAAAAAGTTTCAAATTTATTATCCTTGGCAGGTCATATTCACATTTTATGAACTAAAAATATTTTTTTTTTAAATCCAAACTCTTCGATATCCAACGCTTTTAAATTTTAATTCTTTTAAAAATTCTTTAAATTAAAAAGTACACATAAAACTAAAAACTAAAAAATATTTAAATATCAAATTCTGTGTAGGAAATATTCTCTATAGAAAAATTTGTCCATTGTTTGATATAAATAATCAATAAATAATGATAAAATTATACCAAACTGAGATAATCTGAAAAATCAACTCAAAAAACAAAAAAGAAAAACTTATGAAAATAATAAAAAAATTGAATTAAACTGCAATCAGAAGTATAATTCCCGGATTTTAAATTAAATTCGCTCTCCTGACTGAATTTCAAAAATTTTACCATTATTTAAATCTCACCTCTGGCAATATTCGTCCTGTTGCTTTTGGTTTTCCGATATGACGTCGCTCGTGATTTTCGACTGACGACCCTTGCGTTCTCGCTGGTTATTCGTCGCCGAGGAATCTCGACTTTCCTTCACGTTGTTCCATTTTCCCGTGGTCGAGCCATTCGACTGTGTTTTCACAGACGTGTGTCCCGAACCTCCCTTCACCGATTTGTCCTTCTCGACTTCATTTACATCGAAGTCATTAACAGAGCTGCACAGTCCATAACATAGAATCTGCTCAGAAAGTTGGCTAAATCTGACGCAAGGCTACTAAATTTTATTCCTCAAAAATTCTAACTGATAACGAGATACTCTAGTTTTTTTTTTTTTTTTTTTT
>NC_046665.1:124352485-124395991 GCF_010883055.1 Belonocnema kinseyi | reverse complement strand
TCTTTTTGGGTTCTATTAATTCAGTTCGCATATTTAAGCAAATAATGAGAAAACTGGGATCTTTTTTAAAAATAGAGGTAAAAAAAAGATAGAATCTGCTCATAGAATCTGCTCAGAAAGTTGGCTAAATCTGACGCAAGGCTACTAAATTTTATTCCTCAAAAATTCTAACTGATAACGAGATACTCTATAGTTTTTTTTTTTTTTTTTTTTTTTTTTTTTTTTTTTTTTTTTTTTTTTTTTTTTTTTTTATATAAAACGACATAGTCGTAAAGGCTAACAAATCAAGAAAAATTCATAAGACTTTTCAAAAATTCAAATAAATTGGAACAAAAAATTTAATAACGAAAATTCCATTAATTTCAGTAAAATTAAAATGAATTTAGAAGGTGGCAAACATTTTTCACGATCAATGAAATTTTAAAAATGGAACACTAAAGCTACAAAATTATCCACTTGAGGTAATAAAAACAGAGCTGCAAATTGAAGCACTCAAAGTGGAACTGTTAAATTTTGAATCTTGAGAAATCTAAAAGTTGTTTTAAATTTTAAATTATTTTGGAAATTTTTTCAGAACATCTAAATCCAAAGCAGTAAAAAAAAACAAGTTTTCAATGAAATATTTTTTAGCCAGAGAAATTAAATTTTAATTAAATTATAATTTTAAAGATAAATTTTCAACAACAAAAAAATAAATATTTAACTGGAATATTTATGTTTTTAATCAAAAAGAAGAATTTTTAACAAGAAGATTAAGTTACAAAAAAACAGGACTATTTATCACTTCATAAATTAGAAATTCAATTATTTTCTTTTTAAATAGTTTAAACGTCCTTGGAAAGCTTCAAAATTTTATTTCAAAATCTTGAGAAATCTAAAAGTTGTTTTAAATTTAAAATTATTTTGGAAATTTTTTCAAAACATTTAAATCCAAAGCAATAAAAAAAAAACAAGTTTTCAATGAAACATTTTTTAGCCAGAGAAATTAAATTTTAATTAAATTACAATTTTGAAGATAAATTTTCAACTAAAAAAATAAATATTTAACTGGAATATTTATGTTTTTAATCAGAAAGAAGAATTTTTAAGCAAGAAGATTAAGTTAAAAAGAAAAGGATTATTTACTGTTTAAAAAAATCGATCTTCTAGAAAAATACGTGAATTTTCATTTAAAACCAATTTTCTTACAAAAGTTCAATTTTCAACTGTAATAATAGTTAAATCTTCAGTTTAAAAAAAAATAAGAATTTATAACCAAAAAAGATACAAAGAAAAGACAAGTTTTCAATGAAACACATTATTTTTCAACTAAATAAATGAGATTTAAATTAAAACAATGAATTTTCAACCAAAATAAAATTTATTTTTAAAGGAAAGAGTTTAAGTTTTAACCAAATAATTTTATTTTCAGCCTAAAAGATGAATTTTCAGCTTAAAAAATAGATATTTAACTAAAATATATATTTTTTTAACCCAAACGAAGAATTTTTAAACAAGAAGATTAAGTTACAAAAAACAGGACTATTTATCACTTCATAAATTAGAAATTCAATTATTTTCTTTTTAAATAGTTTAAACGTCCTTGAAAAGCTTCAAAATTTTATTTCAAAATCTTGAAAAAATCTAAAAGTTGTTTTAAATTTAAAATTATTTTGGAAATTTTTTCAAAACATTTAAATCCAAAGCAATAAAAAAAAAAAAAAAGTTTTCAATTTAACATTTTTTAGCCAAAGAAATTAAATCCTTAATTAAATTACAATTTTAAAGATGAATTTTCAACAACAACAAAATAAATATTTAACTGGAATATTTATGTTTTTAATCAGAAAGAAGAATTTTTAAGCAAGAAGATTAAGTTAAAAAGAAAAGGATAATTTACTGTTTAAAAAAATCGATCTTCTAGAAAAATACGTGAATTTTTATTTAAAACCAATTTTCTTACAAAAGATCAATTTTTAAACTGGAATAATAGTTAAATTTTCAGTTTAAAAAAAAAAAAAGAATTTTTAACCAAAAAAGATCCAAAGAAAAAACAAGTTTTCAATTAAACAGATCATTTTTCAACTAAAATAATTAATTTTTAATTAAAACAATGAATCTTTAACCAAATAATTTTATTTCCAACCTAAAATATGAGTTTTCAGCTAAAAAAAAAAATAAATATTTAACTGGACTATTTATGTTTTTAATCAGAAAGAAGAATTTTTAAGCAAGAAGATTAAGTTAAAAAGAAAAAAATAATTTACTGTTGAAAAAAAATCGATCTTTTAAAAAAATACGTGAATTTTCATTTAAAACAAGACAAATTTTCATCCAAATTGTTGAATTTTGAACTAAAAAAGATCAATTTTCAACTGGAATCATAGTTACATTTTCAGTTTTAAAAAAATAAGAATTTTTAACCAAAAAAGAAAAGAGTTTAACTTTTAACCAAATAATTTTATTTCCAACCTAAAAGATGAGGTTTCAGCTTAAAAAATAGATATTTAACTAAAATATATATTTTTTTAACCCAAACGAAGAATTTTTAAACAAGAAGATTAAGTTACAAAGAAAAGAATAATTTACTGTAAAAAAAATCAAATTTTTTTAGAAAAACACGTGAAGTTTTAATTAAAACAAACAAATTTTCATCCAAATTGTTGAATTTTAAACTATAAAACATCAAATTTCAAGAATGAAAAAGTTAAATTTTCAGGTAAAAAAATTAATTTTTAAAAAGATGCCAAAAAGATGAACTTTCATCAATAAAGATTAATTTTCTACAAAAAAAAATACAAATTTTCCACAATGTACACACATTTTCAAACAAACAGTTGCATTTACAACCAAAAAAATTAATTTTTGAACAAAGTAGTTACAGTTTCAACCAGAGATGAATTTTAAATTAAAATGATAAATTTTCAACAACAATACAATTAATTTTTAACAAAAGAGTTTAACTTTTAACCAAGTTGTTGAATTATTTAATTGAAAAGAGATAAATTTCCAAAAAACAATTTAAACAAAACAAACATTTTTCACCATCAATGAAATTTAAAAAATGGAACAATAAAGCTACAAAATTTTCCAATTGAGGTAATAAAAACTGAGCTGCAAATGAAAGCACTCAAAGTGGAACTGTTAAATTTTGAACTAGAAAAATTGAAATTATAATCGAAATTTTTTCAGAACTTTTAAGTATATGTCAAAATGAGTTGAATTTTTCTACAATCTTCAGAAAATCCTGCAAATTTTAGCAAATTTTTTTACAATTTGGATGTATAAATAACAATTGAACATTTAATTATATAATTATGTAAATTATATAATTTTAAATTTATTTTTATTAGAAATAATTGAAAAATCCTTAAAATTATTCAAAATTTTATCTCGAAATCTTGAAACATTTACATTCATTACAAATGAATGTTTTACATTTTTTTCAAATTTAAAATTATTTTAAAAATTTTTTCAGAACTTCTAAACATCTTTTGAAATGATTCGATTTTTTCCTCAAGTTTTTCCTAATACATTTTTTAAAATCCTACCAGATCAAAAAAATCGCCTGAAAATATTCCAAATTTATTTTTGATAAATTTGGTTAATATTGCTAAATCTTTTTAAATATTCGCTTAAAATTAATGTTTCAAAATAAAAAACTATTTTCAATTTTCCTAGAAAATGTTCTTCTGTCTTCTGGAACCTTTCAAAATTCTTAAAAAGCTTCTAAATTTTTTTAATTAATTTAGAATTTTTTTAAACCTCTTAATATCTCTTCAACTTACGAAAATTTTTTCCAAGAATAATAGTTGTTCAATTATTAATCATAAATCAAAATTCAACAATTTGACTCGCAAAGTATATTTTTTTAAGTAGACCAATTAAAATTGCAACGTTCAAAGTTTAGTTTTTTTTGTTTTATAGTTTTAAATATTTAATTTAAAATTACTGAATTTAAATTCGAATTGAATGGTTCAAAAATTTAATCAGTTACATTTTCAACCAAGAGGGTTAACTTTTTGTCAAAAAAGATAAATTTTCAACAAAATACATCAGTTTTCAACCAAATAGTTGAATTTTCAATTAAAATAATTAAGTTTTTATCATTTTATTTTTTTATTTTTTTTATTTCCCTGGTTCCAGCTCGGAATTTATTAAATTTGTAAAATTCCCGTTTCCAAGCCAGAATTATTATTTTTTTTTTATAAAATTAAAAGTTAAATTATTTTAATTTTAAATAGTTTAAAATTCTTTAAAATGCGTCGGAATTTTATTTCAAGATTTCGAAACATCTACATGTTGTTTCAAATTTGTTTCAAATGAAAAAAAAAAATATAAAAAATATTTCACAATTTCTAAACATCATTTAAAATTATTCGAATTTCGGATAATTTTTCAAAATAAAAAGTCGTTCGCAATTATCCTAACAATTAAAAAAAAATGTTATTATTTCATTTAAAGCTTGTTAAAATTCTTAAAAAGCTGCTAAATTTGTTGTTCAAAATCTGCGAAAATCTACATTTGGTTTCTTTACAATTACTTGAAATCATTTAAAATTTTTAATTAATTTTGAATTTTTTCAAATTTTCTAAACATTTCTTCAACACACTCGAATTTTTTCTTTGACTCACAAATTTGACTTACAAATTAATCTTTTTTTTATCGAACAATTATATATAAATACATTTTTAAAACTGAATTTTAAAATTCTTTTCATTAAAATTTACACTTAAAAATGAAAAAAAACTTCAATGGAAAATTTTTTAAGTAAAAGATTTTCGAACTACGCATCATAAACTGAATATTATAATCGAAAAAGAACAAAATTAAACTAATTATTTAAAAAGTGGTTAAAATTAAAGTCGAAAGTTGTTTTTTTTTTTCCCCCTAAAAATTGGTAAAAATCCTTCGATTTGGATGAACAGAATGAATAAAATTGAAGCAATTAAGAGTTGAAGACTTACCCAATTCTTTCGATAAATTGGAGATCGCTAGACGAAACTGCAGACCCATTTGTGTGCACGAATCTCTTGTCGTTTTTTTCCGACTGTGAGACACTGCTATTCTGTTTGTTGTGTTGTTGGTCCTCTTGTTTCTCCCCCTTATCCAGAGACTTTCTGTGAATATTTTTCGTCGCTGTACTTTGTGCTTGCGACACAGTCTGTGTGCCATTGTGAATGCAACCATTTTGTAAGCCCGTTTCTGCTGTCGAGCCACCAGGCCCTGAAATTCATTTTACTTTAGTACGAAATTTTGGAAAATAAATTACGTAAATTTATTTTTCCTTCGTCAGAGCCATATTCGCATTTGTTTCAAAACGCAAAACATTTATTCTTCATTCAATAAATTCATTTAAAATATCAATTTTTAAAATTAAATTATTAATCTTTAACTGAAATAGTTGAATTTTCAACGAAATAGATGAATTTTTAAACAAAATATACGAATTTTTAATGAAATGTTGAATTTGAAAAAAATTTGTACTAAAAAGATAAATTATCAACTGTTACTTATCCTTAAAGGGCATACTGGGTGTACAATACCCAGCGATTAATTTGGGCTTTAAAAAAACGTACTAAATTCAAGAAAATGGAACATATAGCACCAGATTAAAAAATGACATGAAAACCTATTTTTCTATGTCATTTTCACATAATTTTTATTTTTATAATTTTTATACGCAGTTTAAGATCAATAAAATCGTTTTATCACGCAAAGTACGGTGTTTCATTTTTCATTGAATTGAAGCTTTTATTTTTTAGAATAAATACCTACTTTGGAACGAAAATTATAAGACTAATTTTATTTTTGAAGCACCCTATCTCGGAAGTATTTAAGTGAAATTTTAAATAAAAATATCAAAAACTTAAAAACGTCTGAATTTTAGAGTGAAAGAAAAGTCATTTTTTAATTTTTTTTCAAAAAAGGATTTTTTTCAACTACTTTAAATTTCAAAAACTGCTATGAAACCTTTTTTTCCTTAAACTAGATAGATTAAACATCATTAATTGATTTTCTTGTAAAAAAAACTATCCAATACCGTTAGCACAGGACACGTTTGAATATCCTTGGGTACCAAACACCCAGTAGTCTCTTTATATAATTTTACGGAAGTGTGCCCCTCAAGGGTTAAACAATTACGTTTTTTCGGCAAAAAAACCCTTTTCACCCGAAGAAAATACAGGTTTTTAATTAAATAGCTCATTTTTGAACAACGAAAAATAAAATTTTAATTAAAATTATGAATTTTCAACAAAAGGGTTAAACTTTCGACAAAGTAATTTTATTTCCAACCTAAAATATTAATTTTGAACTAAAATCATAAATATTCAATTCGAATCATTGCATTTTTAACCGAAAAGAAGAATTTTTAGAAAAGGAGATTAATTTTCAAAGAGATCATTTTCTACCAAAAAAAGTCGATTTTTAACAAAATATGTGAATTTTCTACGAAATGGTTAAATTTACAATGACAAATGACCAGTTTTTTTTATCCAAATTGTTAAATTTTTAACTAAAAAAGATAATTTTTCAATCAAAAATTAAATAATTAAATTTTTAACCAAAAAATGAATATTTAACTAAATAGATAAATTTGTAAATAAAATTATGAAATAAAAAAAAATTTCAACCAAAAAAGAAATTTTTTTAACAAAATAGTTAAATTTTCGGGAAAAAAATCATTTCACCCCAAGAAAGTGCAAATTTTTTTATTAAATATCTCATTTTTCAACAATAAAAAATGAATTTTCAACAAAAAAATTAATTTTCAACAAAAGGGTTTAACTCTCAACCAAAAGATTTTATTTCCAACTTAAAATATGAATTTTCAACTAAAATTATACATATTTAACTACAATAATTGAATTTTTAACCAAAAAAGAAATTTTTTTCAACAAAATAGTTAAATTTTCTGGAAAAAAATCCTTTTCACCCTAAAAATGCAAGTTTTTTATTAAATATCTCATTTTTCAACAATAAAAAATTAATTTTCAACAAAAAGGTTTAACTCTCAACCAAATAATTTTATTTCCAACCTAAAATATGAATTTTCAACTAAAATTATACGTATTTAACTACAATAATTAAATTTTCAACCAAAAAGAAGAATTTTTAGAAAAAGAGATTAATCTTCAAAGAAGATCATTTTATTCCAAAAAAGTCGAATTTTAACAAAATACGTGAATTTTCGACGAAATAGTTAAATTTACAATTAAAAAAAAAAAAAATTTATACGAATTTTTGAACTAAAAAAGATTAATCTTCAATCAAAAATGTAAGTCAAAATTTCAGTTGAAGAAGTAAATTTTTAACCAAATAGTTGAATTTTATACCAAAAAGATAAATTTTCACATAGTACATAAATTTAAAATAAAAAACTAGTTTAATTTCTAAACGAAAAAAATCGATTTTCGATCAAATAGTTGAATTTTGGCCCCAAAAAAAAAGATACTTCTTAAACAAAAAATAGAATGATTAAATTATCTGTTAAAAATCGAATTCTTATAAATTCTTTAAAATGTTCGTAAAATCTTTCTGAAATCTTTTGTACTCATTTGAAATCATTAAAATATTTCAAAAACTTATACAATTTTTTTAACTTATTTAAAAATCTTAGAAACTTTTATAAAAACTTGGAAATCTTTAAAATCTTTGTGAAATTTTTGGAATTTTTTTGAAATCCTTGGAAATTCTTATCAATTTTTTAAAATCCTTTTGAAATCTTTTGTATTAGTTTTAAGTCACTGAAATCTATGTGAAATCTATTGAAATATTCTAAAAAAATTTTAGAAAGTTTAAAATCTTTGAAATTCTATTATTTTTCTGATATCTTTAAGAAGCTTTTATGGAATCTTTGAAATCTTTAAAATCTTTCTGAATTTTTTTGAAATATTTTGTAATTTTTATGAAATCTTTTGTATTCATTTGAAATCATTAAAATATTAAAAATATTTTGAAATAAATTTTTTTAAATCCTTCAAATCTTTGTGAAGTGTTTTGAAATATTGCTTTAATCTTTTTTTTTTTGTGAAAACTTCTCTATTTGTTTGAAATCATTTGAATCTCTTCATATTTTTGTATTATTTTTCAAATATTTTGAAATCTATGAAATTTTATGAAACCTTTGAAATATTTGTGAAATGCCCGAAATCTTGGTAAAATCTTCGAGATATTAAAAAAAAAAGTTGAAATCGTTTAAAATCTTTTGAAATCTTTGAAATCCGGTGTAATATAACCTTTTTGAAATCTTCAAAATTCTTGAAATCTTTTGAAATCCTTATGAATTCATTGAAATAATTGTGAATTCTTTCTGAAATCCTTTGTATTAATTTAAAATCATTAAAATATTTGAAATCTTTTGGTAAAATCTTTGGAATCCTTGAAATCTTTCGAAATATTCTGAAATCTTTGAAAAAATTGTGAAATCTTTCTTTAATCTTTGTTTGTGAAATCTTTAAAATTCTTGTATTATTTTGACATCTGTGTGAAATTTTTAAAATATTTCTGAAATCTTTTTAATTTTTGGTAAAATCTTTGGAATTCTTGAAATCTTTGTGAAATATTCTGAAATCTTAAAAAAATTTGTGATATTTTTCTTTAATCTTTATTTGTGAAATAATTTGTGTTTATATAAAATCACTGAAATCATTTGAAATCTCAAATTTTTGAAACCCTTTTGAAAGTGTTTAAAATCTTTGAAATCTGGTGTAATAAAACTTTTTTGAAATCTTTGAAATTCTTTAAATTCTTTGAAATAATTGCGAATTCTTTCTAGAATATTTTGTATTAATTTAAAATCATTAAAATATTTGAAATATTTGAAATATTTGTAAAATATGTTGGAATCGTTTAAAATCTTTGCGAAATATTTTGAAATCGTCAAAGATCTTTTGAAATTTCTGCCTTCTCGTTCACTATATCCTTTTTAAAATATTTCAAACCCTTAAAATCCTTTGAAAAATTTTAAATCTTTCTGAAATCTTCTAAAAAATTTCGAAATCTTTATGAAATTTTTATAAAATCTTTGAAAAATCCGATGTATTCATTTGAAATCTTTATGAAATCTTTTGAAATCTTTGATAAAATCTTTGCAATCCTTCATATCTTTGTGACCTTTTTTTAAATATTCTGAAATATTTATGAAATCTTTTGTAACTTTTTTTAAATCATTTGAAATCTCAAATTTATGAAAACTTTTTGAAACTGTTTAAAATCTTTGAAATCTGGTTTAATGAAATCTTTTTGAAATCTATGAAATTCTTGAAATTTTTTGAAATCCTTATAAATTCTTTGAAATAATTGTGAATTCTTTCTAGAATTTTAAAGAATTTTAAGCTTGAAACATCAAATATTGAAAAATTGAAAAAATTTTTAACGGAACACTTCTTAAATTAGAAATTCAATTATTTTCTTTTAAATAGTTTAAACGTCCTTGGAAAGCTTCAAAATTTTATTTCAAAATCGTGAGAAATCTAGAAGTTGTTTTAAATTTAAAATTATTTTGGAAATTTTTTCAGAACATCTAAATCGAAAGCAGTCAAAAAAAAAAAAAATTCCAATGAAACATTTTATAGACAAAGAAATTAAGTTTTAATTAAATTACAATTTTAAAGATAAATTTTCAACTAAAAAAATAAATTTTTAACTAGAATATTTATGTTTTTAATCAGAAAGAAGAATTTTTAAGCAAAAAGATAAAGCTAAAAAGAAAAGAATAATTTACTGTTGAAAAAAATCGAAATATTAATTAAAACAATAAATCTTTAACCAAAATAAAAATTATTTTTGAAGAAAAGAGTTTAGCTTTTAACCAAATAATTTTATTTCCAACCTGAAAGATGAGTTTTCAACTAAAAAAATAAATATTTAACTAGAATATATATATTTTTTTTAACCAAAAGAAACAATTTTTAAACCAGAAGATTAAGTTACAAAGAAAAGGATAATTTACCACTTCTTAAATTAGAAAATCAATTATTTTCTTTTTAAATAGTTTACACCTCCTTGGAAAGCTTCAAAATTTTATTTCAAAATCGTGAGAAATCTAGAAGTTGTTTTACATTTAAAATTATTTTTGAAATTTTGTCAGAACTTCTAAATATCTGTCAAAATTAATTGAATTTTTCTACAATTTTCAGAAAATCCTGCAAATTAAAAAAAAATTTCTTTACAATTTGGATTTATAAATAACAATTGAACATTTCTTATTTGTAGGCGAAATTTGAGATATTTGAAGAGATATGTAGAAGTTTTGAAATTAGATTCTTTTCAAAAATTGAAAAAAGCTTCAAAAGAATAAAAACATTTTCCTAAGATTCTTAGGAAAAATTAAAAATAACTTTTCATTTTGAAAAATTAATTTAAGAGATTATTTAAAAAGTTTTTCAAAAATTTAAACAAAATTCAAAAAAGACTCGAGAAGATTTTAAGAAAACTTTCTAAAATTTGAATAATTTTTAATTTTTTTAAAACTCCTAAATATCTCTTAAAATTACTCACATTTTTTCTACAAATGTTCATTTGTAAATTATACATCAAAATTTAAAAATTTCACTTACAAATTAAGCATTTTTCGAATTCAATAATTAAAATTGTAACGTTCAAAGTTTAAAGGCTCTTCAAAATTTTAAATATTTCAGGATTTCTATGTTAAAAATGGAATATTTTAGACTGAAACTATATTTTTAATTTAATAAAATCCTTTAATTAAGAATATATTATTATTATTAAGTTATTTTTATATTGAAAACAGTTTATAAACTTTCAGTCACACTTTCACATTTTTTAATGACTAAGACTTTCAAATTGAAACCTGAAGAAACGTGAATTTTCGAGGAAATAGTTAAACTTACAATTAATAAAAAAAAAATCTATGCGAATTTTTTATTTTTAGACTAAAAAAGATTAATTTTCAATCAAAAATATAAGTCAAAATTTCAGTTGAAGAAATTAATTTTTAACCAAATAGTTATTTTTATATTGAAAACAGTTTATAAACTTTCAGTCACACTTTCACATTTTTTTAATGACTAAGACTTTCAAATTGAAACCTTTTAAGTTTTAACGTTAAATTCTGAAAATTCTTTAATTTTTCTTCCACAAATTTGTAAAATTCCCGGTAAAAAAAAACAGAATTCACTGCCATTTCCCGGTTTTCCCGGTCCAGCGGCCACATTGTGAAAATTTTTTTATTCATTTAAAATCATTAAAATATTTGAAATCTGTGTAAAATCTTTTGAAATATTTTTAAATTTTGGTAAAATCTTTAGTACCCTTGATATCTTTCTGAATTTTTTAAAAATATTCTGAAATATTTATGAAACCTTGGAAATTTTTTTAAAATCTTTCTTCAATCTTTATTTGTAATAATATTTTGAAATTTGGTGTAATAAAACATTTTTCAAATCTTTGAAATTCTTGAAATTTTTTGAAATCCTTAACAATTCTTTGAAATAATTGTGCATCTTTTCTAGAATCTTTAGTATTAATTTAAAATCATTAAAATATTTATGAAATCTTTGAAATTTTGTCTGCGCGTTCTTTTTCAAATACTTGAATCCTTTATAAGTCCTTGAAATCTGTAAACTCTTTTTGAAATGTTAAAAATCCTTTGTAATATTATTTTAAAATCTTTAAAATTATTTTATAACATTTTGAAATCACAAAAATTCAAAGTGCTCCTGAGAAATTCAAGGATATTTCCAGGTTTTAAAGGTTAGAATCTGAATTTTATTATTATTATTATTATTTTATTTTTTTTTTTTCAAAATAAGAGTAAATACAAACTACCTCTACTTTTTTCTGGACTTTGGTTGTACTGCGAATTTGGCCTGTGAGGCTGTGATTTTGAATGTTGCTCCAGAGGCGCCGCTGCAAGCTGTGCTTGCAACTGCACTTGTGGCTGTATTTGCTGCATATTTGCAGCCTGCTGCTCAGCAGGCAATGCCTGCTGTAATAGCTGCAGGTAGAACTCGTTCTCCTTCGCTACGTCTTTTTGTTTTCTCTGAAAATTTTTAAATCGCACGTATAATCTCGCTGCTGAATCAGAAACAAATTTTGTGCAAATATTTCGGCCATTTAAAATACTGACCTGTCTCATTCTGTATCCTATGTAACTTTTAAAACCAAACCCTAATGTGACTACAGGATAACCAATGCTGAAAAAAAAGCGTAATAATTAAATTAAATTAAATTTAAATTACTTTTTAAACAAAATTTCTAGGACAATCTAACAGTTTTTGGTCGAAAGTTTAATATTTTCGATTACAAAGTCTACTATTAAAATTTTGGTTAAAAATAAGGCCTTTTCTGGATAAAAAATTTATTATTTAGTTCAAAAGTTTACTATCAAATTTTTGGTCAAATATTTTATTATTTAGATCAAAAGTGTACTATTAAATTTTTTCTTGAAAATTTTTTTATTTAGTTTAAAACTCTACTATTAAATTTTTGGTTTGAAATTCATCTTTTTAGGATAACAATTTTATTATTGAGTTGAAAAGTGAACTATTAAATTTTTGGTTAAAAATTTAATTATTTAGTTCAAAAGTCTATTAAATTTTCAATTAAAAATTTAATTATTTAGTTCAAAAGTTTACTGTTAAACTTTTTGTTAAAAATTTTATTATTTAGTTCAAAAGTCTACTATTAAATTTTTAATTAAAAATGTTTTTATTTAGTTCAAAAGTTGACTATTAAATTTTTGGTTAAAATTTTTATTATTTAAATCAAAATTCTAATATTAAAATCAAAATTCTACTATTAAATTTTTTCTTCAAAATTTTATTATTTAGTTCAAAAGTCTACTATTAAATTTTTAATTAAAAATGTTATTATTTAGTTCAAAAGTTTACTATTAAATTTTTGGTTAAGATTTTTATTATTTAGATCAAAAGTCTACTATTAAATTTTTTCTTCAAAATTTTATTATTTAGTTAAAAAGTCTACTATTAAATTTGTTGTTAAAAATTTTATTATTTAGATCAAAAGTCTACTATTAAATTTTGTCTTCAAAATTTTATTATTTAGTTCAAAAATCTACTATTAAATTTTCGGTTAAAAATTCATTTTTTTAG
Source organism: Belonocnema kinseyi (assembly GCF_010883055.1). NCBI lineage: Eukaryota > Metazoa > Arthropoda > Insecta > Hymenoptera > Cynipidae > Belonocnema > Belonocnema kinseyi. The sequence goes on along the minus strand of NC_046665.1, from coordinate 124,382,933 downwards.
GATAACAATTTTATTATTTAATTCAAAAGTCTATTAAATTTTTGGAAACAAATTTTAATATTTAGTTCAAAAGTGCATTATTAAATTTTTGGTTAAAAATTCATCTTTTTAGGATAACAATTTTATTATTTAGTTCAAAAGTGTACTATTAAAATTTTTGTTAAAAATTTAATTATTTATTTCAAAAGTATACTATTAAATTTTTGGTTAAAATTTTTATTATTTAAATCAAAAGTCTACTATTAAATTTTTTGTTAAAAATATTATTATTTAGTTCAAATAATTACTATTAAATTTTTAATTAAAAATATTATTATTTAGTTCAAAAGTCTACTATTAAATTTTTAATTAAAAATGTTTTTATTTAGTTCAAAAGTCTGCTATTAAATTTTTGGTTTAAAATTCATCTTCTTAGTATAACAATCTTATTATTTGTTTCAAATGTCTACCATAAAAATTTTTTGTTAAAAATGTTATTATTTAGTTCAAAAGTCTACTATTAAATTTTTGGTTAAAATTTTTATTATTTAAATCAAAAGTCTACTATTAAATTTTTTGTTAAAAATATTATTTAGTTCAAATGTCTACTATTAAATTTTTAATTAAAAATTTTATTATTTATTTCAAAAGTCTACTGTTAAATTTTTTGTTAAAAATTTTATTCTTTAGTTCAAAAGTCTACTATTAAATTTGTTGTTAAGAATTTTATTATTTAGTTCAAAAGTCTAGTATTAAATTTTTTGTTAAAAATTTAATTTTTTAGCTGAAAAATCTACTATTAAATTTTAAATTAAAAATGTTATTATTTAGTTCAAAAGTCTGCTATTTAATTTTTGGTTTAAAATTCATCTTTTTAGTATAACAATCTTATTATTTATTTCAAAAGTCTAACATAAATTTTTTTTGTTAAAAATGTTATTATTTAGTTCAAAAGTCTACTATTAAATTTTTGGTTAAAAATTTTAATATTTAGTTCAAAAGTGCACTATTGATTTTTGGATAAAAATTTTATTATTTAATTCAAAAGTCTACTACATAATTTTTGGTTTAAAATTCACCTTTTTAGGATAACAATCTTTTTCTTTAGTTCAAAAGTCTACTATTAAATTTTTTGTTAAAAATGTTATTATTTAGTTCAAAAGTCTACCATTAGATTTTTAATAAAAAATTTTATTATTTAGTTCAAAAGTCTACTGTTCAATTTTTTGTTAAAAATATTATTATTTAGTTCAAAAATCTACTATTAAATTTTTGGTTAAGAATGATATTATTTAGTTCAAAAGACTACGATTAAATTTTTGGTTAAAATTTTTATTATCTAGTCCAAAAGTCAAATTTGTTTTTTGTTAAAACTTCTACTATTTTGTTGAAAATTGAACTGTTTTGTTCAAAATATTTGGTTCTAAATGTATGCATATAGTTAACAAATGTTTTTTTTTTTTTGTAGAAAATCAATCTTTTGGTTAAAAATGCAACTCTTCAGTTGAAAATTCGTCTTTTTGGTTGAATTCAACTGTTTTTTATTTTTTATTTAAATATTTTTGGTTAAAATTTTATGTTTTATTAAAATATTTTTCGTTAAAAATTGCAGTACTTAGTTCAAAAGTCTTCTATTAACTTTTTGGTGTTTGTTGTTTGTTAAAAATTCTACTATTTTGTTGAAAATTTATCTTTTTTAGTTCAAAAAGTCAGCTCTTTTTGTAGAAATTTCACCTTTATTGGTTAAAAATGTCACTGTATGGTGAAAAATTAATCTGTTTCGGTTGAAAATCTACTTTTTGTTGAAAGTTGAACTGTTTTATTCCAAAATATTTGGTTCTAAATGTATGCATATTGTTGAAAATTATTTTTTTTTTGTAGAAAATCAATTTTTTGGTTAAGAATAAAACAGTTTATTTTTTATTAAAATATTTTTGGTTAAAATTGTAGTATTTAGTTCGAAAGTCTAGTATTAAATTTTTGGTTGAAAATTGTATTATTTGGTTCAAAATTCAACAATTTTGTGAAAAAGTCGTTGAAAAATAGACGTTTGCTTAAATATTCAACAATTTAATTGAATTTTTTTTTCTTTCTTGACTAAAAAATTTTGTTGTTCAAACTTCTACTATTTTGTTGAACATTTATCTTTGTAGTTAAAAAAAATCAGCTGTTTTTATAGAAATTTCACCTTTATTGGTTAAAAATGTCAGTGTATGGTTAAAAATTAATCTATCTCGGTTTAAAATGAACTTTTTGTTGAAAATTGAACTGCTTTGTTCGAAAATATTTGGTTCTAAATGTACGTATATTGTTGAAAATTATTTTTTTTTGTAGAAAATCAATGTTTTGGTTAAAAATGCCACTGTTTGTATAACTTAAGAACTTGGTTAGAAATTGATGTAAAATCTTCTTTTTAACATTAATTATTACAATTTTTTATTCGTCTTTTTGGATTAAAAATTGAATTTGGTAAAAAATTTATTTTCGTTCTCGGCTTAAAATTAATTTTTTGGTTCAAAATTCGTCTAGTTTTAATTAAATTCAACAGTAAGTTTAATTCAAAATTGAAAATATCTTTTTGGTTTAAATACTAGCTATTATATTTTTTGTTGAGAATTCAACTTATTTGTTTAAAAATGTTATTAATTGGTTAAAAATTCAATGGTTTCGTAGAAATTTTGTCTTTTCAGCTTAAAAATTCAACTGATTGGTAAAAAGTTCAACTAATTTGTTAAAACTTCATTAAATTAATTGAAACTTCATCTCTTTTCTTGAAAATATACCTATTTTGTTGAAAATGAGTCTTTTTTGGTTGAAAATTAAAGTACGTGGTAGAAAATACATTTTATTTTTATGAAAATTCGTCTTTTTGGATTTAAAATTAAACTATTTTGTTGGAAAATCGTCTGTCCTACGTGAATTCAACTATTTTTAATTTAAAAGTTAATTACCTTGTTCAAAATCCCACTATTTTCTTAAAAAGTTATTTCATTTTGAAGGTTCAAAATCTTAGTTGAAAATTCATATCTTAGATTGAAACTTATTTTTTTTTTGGAAATTATTTATTTTCTTTTTACCGAAAATAAAACTATTCCTTTTTTGATTGAGAAGTGATCTTTTTCAATTAAAAATTAATGTATTTTGTTTAAACAAATTGTTGTAGAAAATTAATCTTCTCGGCTAAACATTTTTTTAGGTAAAAAATCGTATTTTTGGGATGAATTCAACTATTTTTAACTTCAAAAAATCTGTCTTTGTTGGAAATTCAATATTTTAACTTTAAATATTAAGAATTTTAACTGTTTTAATTTGAATATAATATTAGTTCCTACATTAAATTGATTTAAAAGAATTTATTCTCCCATTCTCGTAAAAAATCTCCTTTTTCCCCCATTTTAAAAATATTTTTACAGATATTTTTTTCTTTCGCCCCTGCAGAATTAATTTATCTTTCGGGCTCCCTTTCGGATAAAATTTCTCGATTATTATAATATTATTATGTCATATTATTATAATTAGTAATAAAATTGCCTAGGAAATATTTGAAATTCGTATAATAAAAAATAATTTCTTCTTAAAATTAATTTTAAAATAAAATAAAAAAACAGATTTTCAACAAAATAGTTAAATTTTCAACATGACGTATCAATCTTCAAGTAAAATGGTGAATCTTCAACTGGAATAATTTAATTTTAAATTAAAAAGATGAATTTTTAAACAAAAAGATTCATTTTCAAATCAAGATTAATTTTCTACCAAAATATACAATTTTCAAATAAAATACATGAATTTTTAACTTAAAAAATAATAATTTTCAACCGAAAATGGAATATTAATATTTTCAGTTAAAAAAATTAATTTAATCGAAAAATAAGAGTTTTTAACTTAAGAAATATATCTTAAACTGAAAAAGTTTAATTTTCAAACAAAAAATTTAATTTTTACGAAAAAAAGATAAATTTCAAAGCTTTCAATTAAAACAGATCAATTTTCATCCAAATTGTTGAATTTTGAGCTACAAAATATAAATTTTCAAGAATTGAACAGTTAAATTTTTACTTGAAGAAATTAATTTTCAAAAAGATGAATTTTCAACCAGAAAGATGAATCTTTAAAAAATGAATATTCAACCAAAGATATGATTTTTTAACTAAGATTATGGAATATTCAACTGGAATAATTAATAATAATAATAATAATATCATTTTCAGTTTAAAAAAATAAGAATTTTTAACCAAAAAACATCAAAAGAAAAAACAAGTTTTCAATGAAACAACTCATTTTTCAACCAAAGAAATTAAATTTTAATTAAAACAATGAATCGTTAACCAAAATAAAACTTATTTTTTAATAAAAGAGTTTAACTTTTAACCAAATAATTTTATTTCCAACCTAAAAGATGAGTTGGCAACTAAAAAAATAAATATTTAATTGGAATATTTGTTTTTTTAATCAAAATGAAGAATTTTTAAGCAAGAAGATTAAGTTACAAAGAAAAGGATAATTTACTGTAAAAAATTGATTTTTTAGAAAAGTAAATGAATTTTCAATTAAAATAGACAAATTTTCATTCAAATTGTTGAATTTTAAACTATAAAGCATCAAAATTCAAGAATGGAAAAGTTAAATTTTCAGGTAAAAAAATTAATTTTCAAAAAGATGAACTTTAAATTAAAATGATAAATTTCCAACAACAACCAAATTAATTTTTAACAAAAGAGTTTAACTTTTAACCAAGTAGTTGAATTTTTTAAATAAAAAGAGAAGAATTTCCAAATAAAAATTTAAACGAAATTTCTAATATAATTCACAAATATTTCAGGGTGGCCGTTTTAATCAACGAAATAAATTCCCAGTCATTTCTCGATTTTTTCTCAATTCGCAAACATTTTTCACGGTCAATGAAATTTAAAAAATGGAACACTAAAGCTAAAAAATGTTCCACTTGAGGTACTAAAAACTGAGCTGCAAATGAAAGCACTCAAAGCGGAACTGTTAAATTTTGAACTTTTAAAATTGAAATTTAAAAGTTTTTAATTAAAAAATATTGTATTCAAATGCTCAATAATTTACGCGTATAAAATTAAAGGTACTAACATTTTTGAATATAAAAAAGATAAATCCACGTTATCATTTTCAATTCTCTAAATTAAGAAATTTAAAATGTTCAAAATTATATAATTTTAAGGAATTTTAAACTTGAAACATAAAATATTGAAAAATTGAAAAAATATTAACTGACCACTTCTTAAATTAGAAATTCAATTATTTTCTTTTTAAATAGTTTAAACATCCTTGGAAAGCTTCAAAATTTTATTTCAAAATCTTGCGAAATCCAGAAGTTGTTTTAAATTGGATTTAAATTTGAAATTATTTGTAAAATATCTGTCAAAATGAATTGAATTTTGTCTACAATTTTCAGAAAATTTTGCAAATTTTAAAACATTTCTTTACAATTTGGATTTATAAATAACAATTGAACATTTATTATTTGTAGGTGAAATTTAAGTAATTTTAAGAGATATGTAGAAGTTTTGAAAAGATTTAAACAAAATGTAGACTTTTGCAGATTTGAAATAAAAAATTAGATTCTTTTCAAGAATTGTGAAAGACTTCAAAAGAATAAAAACATTTTCTCAAGATTCCTAGGAAAACTTAAAAATAACTTTTCAATTTGAAAAATTATTTTAGGAGAATATTTAAAAAGTTTATCAAAGATTAAAAAAAAAAAAAAAAAAAAAAAAAAAAAAATATTCTAGAAGATTTTGAGAAAATTTCTAAAATTTGCATGATAATTTTTTATCTTTTTAAAACTCCTAAATATCTCTTAAAATTACTCACATTTTTTCAACAAATGTTTATTTTTAAATTATACATCAAAATTTAAAATATTCACTTACAAATTAAGCATTTTTCAAGTACAACAATTAAAGTTGTAACGTTCAAAGTTTAAAGGCTCTTCGAAATTTGAACGATTCCGGTTTTCTATATCAAACAATTCAATTAAAAATTCTTTACTTTTAAATATTTTGTTTCAATTTACTTGTCTTAAATAAAAATTCAAATATTGCTAAATATTAAATAATTCATCTTTTTTTAATTGAAAATTTCAAATTGAATGGGTTAAAAATGGAATATTTTAGACTAAAACAATATTTTAAATGTAATAAAATTCTTTAATTAAGAATATATTATTATGAAGTTATTTCTAAGTTGAAAATAGTTTATAAACTTTCAATCTTTTTGTCAAATCATTTTTTTAAACCTTTTATTACTTAAAAAGTAGAGATAAACCTAAAAAAAATTATTTATTTATTAAATAAAAATGTTTTTGATCCAAAATTTTCAACATCAAAGGCTTTTATTTTTTATTTCATCAAGTCTTTAAGAAAGCATTGAAAAATTCTTTAAATTAAAAATGTAAACTTAAAAATTAAAATTTTAAATGGAAAATTTTTTAAGTAACAAAATTAATAAAATTTTAAAGTGAATTAAATAAAAAAAAAACAACAAATGAATTTAAAACAAATTAAAAATATGGTAAAACTTTACTGGATTCAATAACTTTAAAATGAGATTAGAAAAAATTCGAAAAATCAAGAAGAATTCAGGATAAATTAATAAAAATTTGGGGTGAATTAAAAAAAATGAAATCTGATCAAATCTTTGAAACCACAATAATTTCTAACAAAAAAATGACTAATGACTTTAAAAAGAATCAAATGAATTGAAGAATTTTCTAAAAAAGAGTCTATTTATTTTAAAAAATTGGAGTGAATTTAGAGGAATTGAAGAGAAGCGAGAAGCATTCGATGAAATTAAAAAAAAAAAAATCAAACTGAATTGAAAAAAAAAAACAATTAATTGAATTAAAAACAATTAAAAAATATGAAAAAATGGATTGAGCTGAATAAGTTTGAAATGAGCTTAGAAAAATTAAAGAGAATTGAAAAGAATTTGACGAAATGTTTAAGAATTAAAGTGAGTTTTAAAGACTTCAAGAGGAATTGTAAAAATTCATTGAATTCAGTATAAATTAATAAAATCAATCAATGAACTTTCAAATTTTGAAAATTATATCATTTTAAGGAATTTTAAGCTAGAAACATCAAATATTGAAAAATTGAATTAAATTTAAAATTATTTTATACATTTTTTCAGAACTTCTAAATATCTTCAAAATTAATTGAATTTTTTCTACAATTTTCAGAAAATCCTGCAAATTTTAGAAAATTTCTTTACAATTTGAATATATAATAACAATTGAACATTTATTATTTGTAGGCGAAATTTGAGTAATTTTTTCGCAGATTTTAAACAAAAAATTAGATTCTTTTCAAGAATTGTTAAAGGCTTCAAAAGAATAAAAACATTTTTTTTTTAACATTTTTTTTAAACAGAATGTTTAAAAAGTTTTACAAAGATTTAAACAAAATTTTCAAAAAAGATTCTAGAAGATTTTAAGAAAACTTTCGAAAATGTTCATAATAATTTTTTATCTTTTTTCTTTAAATTAAAATTTTCCAAGTTAACGTGTTAAAAATTGAATATTTTAGACTGAAACAATATTTTTAATTTAATAAAATCCTTTAATCAAGAATATACTATTATGAAGTTATTTTTATATTGAAAATAGAACAGATAAATTAAAAAAAAAAATTATTTATTAATTAAATAAAAAAAAATGTTTTTTAACAAAAATTGTCAACATCAAAGGCTTTTATTTTTTAATTGTTCAAGTCTTTAAGAAAGCATTTAAAAATTCTTTAAATTAAAAATGTAAGCTTAAAAATAGAAAATTTTAATGGAAAATTTTTAAAGCAAACAAAAAATTTAATTACCCATAGTAAACTATATAATAGCATAATTGAAAAACATAAAAATTCAACTAATTATTTAAAAACTGTTAAAATCGAACGTGGACAGATTTTTCTTATAAATTCCCGGTCATTTCCCGGATTTTACTAATTTGTAGATTATAATAAAAATTGGGCTTACCAGTGAGCAGCAAATGGCCTACAGAGATCTAAATGAAATGGCATGTGCCGTAGGTCTCTTAATCGAACTGCTGCCTCTATATAAAGAAACAGCAGCCATAGCATCACAGTTGGCAGGCAAACGCCTTTGTCTGTAAAAAAATTTTTTAATCGTCTCATATATATTTTTTTTTTTTTTTTGATAAATAAAAACTTCTTGTATTAATAAAACAGCAATTATTCTCGTAATTATTACGCACCTGTGTGCCAAACATACTGCACCCAAACGTATGTACTGGCAGCAAAGAAAAGCCAGTGTACTGGGATGAAAAAGAAGCAAATCATGTCTGATGTGAGTGCGATACAAATAAAAAATACGGAAAAGGCCTGGAAAAAAAAGGAAATTTTCATGTAGAAATATTAAGTAGACAGGCCTCACAGTCCCTATGGAATAAAATATAGGGTTTTAATCGAAGAAATAAATTCCCGGTCATTTCCCGAACTTTTTTCCTCGATTCGCAAACATTTTTCGCATATAACTAAGAATTTTTGAACTTGAACAATAAAATTTTAACCAAACAGATTATTTTTTAAATACAAATATGGAATTTTCAATTGGAATGAGTTAAATTTTCAGTTAAAAAAATTACTTTTAACAAATAAAAACTATATTTCCAAAAAGTAGTTACATTTTCAAACAAAGTCAGAAATTTTCAAATCAAATTGTAAATATTTAACTAGAATAGTTAAATTTTAAACCAGAAAGATACATTTTTAACTGAAATTATAAACCTTCCAACTATAATAATTAAACTTCTGAACAAAAAGATTAAATTTCAACCAAGAAGATTAATTACTACAAAAAAATATAAATTTTTACTAAAAAAGATCATTTTTCTATCAAAAATTAAATAATTAAATTTGAGTCAAAAAATTAATATTCAACTAAAGAGATGAATTTTTAACTCAAATTATGCAATATTCAACTGGAATAATAATTACATTTTCAGTTTAAAAAAATAATAATTTTTAAATAAAAATGAAATTTCTAATAAAAAGAACAACATTTAACTGGAATATATATATTTTTTAAGCGAAAGGAAAAATTTTTAAACAAGAAGATTAATTTTCAAAGAAACGGATAATTTACTGTGAACAATCAATTTTCTAGAAAAATACGTGAATTTTCAATTAAAACATACAAATTTTCATCCAAATTGTTGAATTTTTAACTATAAAACATCAATTTTCAAGAATTAAACAGTTAAATTTTTAGTTAAAGAAATTAATTTTCAAAATGGTGAATTTTTAACAATAAAGATTAATTTTCTAAAAAAACAAAAATCACAAAATAAGAAAACTTTCAAACAAATAGATTTATTTTTACATGCAAAATATCCATTTTCAACCAAAAAGTTGCATTTTGAAACAAAAAATTAATTTTTAACAAAAGAGTTTAACTTTCAATCAAGTGTTGAATTTTTTAATTAAAAAGAGGTGAATTTCCAAATAATTTTTTTTTTTAATTTCTAATATAATTCAGAAAAATTTCGTCTTTGAAATACTACTTCTACTCTAAAAGATTCTTGAAGTGCTTTCTTTTTCTAAATCCAAATTATAATTCTTTAAAAAATTCCCGTTCCATGTAAAAAATTCCGTTCCCAAAAAAAAAATGTCCTACAACTGTAGATAAAGTAAAAATCTTTTTTAGTTGAGATATTTTGTTGAAATATTTGTTTGAAATAATAAAAACTGAGCTGTAAATGAAAGTACTTAAAGTAAAAGTTTTGAATATTGAACATTTTATTTCAAAATCTTGAGAAGTACAGAAGTTTTTTTTAAATTGTTCAAATTTCAAATTATGTTTGAAATTTTTTCAGAACTTCTAAATCTCTTTTAAAATAAGTTGAATTTTTCCGACTATTTTTAGGAAATCCAGTAAATTTTAATGTATAAATGACAATTGTAGATTTATTATTTTTAGAAAAAATTTGAGTAATTTTAAGAGATATTCTAAAGTTTTGAAAATATTCAAAATTAATTAAAAACTTGAAATTATAGCATCATTTAAAGCAATAGATTTTTGCAGATTTCAAACAATAAATGTAAAAGCCTTTCAAGATTTGTGAAAGGCTCTGAAAGAATAAAAACATTTTCTTACGATTCCTGAGAAAATTGAAAATAATTTTTCATTTTGGAAAATTATTTTAAGAGAATATTTAAAAAGATTTTCAAAGATTTACATAATTTTTAAAAAAGAATCTCGAAGATTTAAACGAATAATTTTCAAATTTTCGTTGTAATTACGAATCTTTTCAAAACACCTAAATATCTCTGAAAATTACTCAAATTTTTTCTACAAATAATAAGTTCAAATTTAAAAATGTAATTTTATCAAAAATTTTCATCTTCAAACGTTTTTAATTTATAATTGTTCAAGGCTTCAAGACAACATTTTTAAATTGTTTAAATTAAAAATGTCAAGTCAGGGAATTTCTATAACTTTAAATAACTGTCAAGCAGAATAAATTGGACATTTCTTATTTGAATTTAAAATAGTTTTCATCCGTTTATAAAATATTCGAGATTAAAAATTTTACAAGTTTAAGATTCTAGTATTTAATTATTAATGGTCAGGGGAAATGAGAAATTGATTGAAAAGACGATAGGCAATTTTTTAAACAAAGTTTTGCGGTAACCTTGATATAATATTTTTATTAGTAATTTATTTTTATTTATTTTAATAAAAAGTCCTTGTATTTGGTATTTATAGTTCTTTTATTTGTATTTGCTTTCTCTTGAAGATTATCTTTTTAGTTATAATTTTTATTATTTTTTAAAGATTTAACACTTTTGCTAAAAATTCATTCTTTTTGGTCAATGAAGCAACTATTTCTAGGAAAATTGACTTGTTTTTTTTTTTAATTTATATTTTTTAAATCAATTTAAATTCAAAATAATTCAAATGAATTGGTAAATAATTTTCAAATAAAGAAATCCATTGATTCACGTAAAAATGGAATGTATTTAAAGGAATTTAAGATAAAGAAACGAATACTATTAAATTAATAAAATTTTAAGGTGAATTAAACAAAAAAATACAACAAATGAATTTAAAACAAATTAAAAATATGGTACAACTTTACTGGATTCAGTAACTTTAAAATGAGCTTAGAAAAAATTCGATGAATCAAGAAGAATTCAGGATAAATCAATAAAAATTCGGGGTGAATTAAAAAAAAAATTTCAAATCTGATCAAATCTTTGAGACCACACTAATTTCTAAAAACAAAAAAATGACTAATGACTATAAAAAGATTCAAATGAATTGAAAAATTTTCTAAAAAAGAGTCCATTTATTTTAAAAAATTGAAGCGAATTTAGAGGAATTGAAGAGAAACGAGAAGCATTCGATGAAATTCATAAAAAATCAAACTTAATTGAAAAAGAACAATTAATTGAATTCAAAACAATTAAAAAATATGAAAAAATGGACTGAGCTGATTAAGTTTGAAATGAGCTTAGAAAAATTAAAGAGAATTTAAAAGAATTTGACGAAATGTTTAAGAATTAAGGTGAGTTTTAAAGACTTTAAGAGGAATTATAAAAATTCATTGAATTCAGTATAAATTAAAAAATCAATCAATGAACTTTCAAATTTTGAAAATTATATCATTTTAAGGAATTTTAAGCTAGAAACATCAAATATTGAAAAATTGAAAAAATATTAACGGAAAACACTTCTTAAATTAGAAATTCAATTAATTTCTTTTCAAATACTTTAAAAATCCTTGGAAAGCTTCAAAATTTTATTTCAAAATCTTGAGAAATCTAGAAGTTGGTTTAAATTTAAAATTATTTTGGACATTTTTTCAGAACTTTTAAATATCTGTCAAAATTAATTAAATTTTTTCTACAATTTTCAGAAAATCCTGCAAATTTTAGAAAATTTCTTTACAATTTGGATATATAAATAACAATTGAACATTTATTATTTGTAGGCGAAATTTGAGTAATTTTTTCGCAGATTTTAAACAAAAAATTAGATTCTTTTCAAGAATTGTTAAAGGCTTCAAAAGAATAAAAACATTTTCTTAAGATTCCTAAGAGAATTAAAAATAATTTTTCATTTTGAAAAATTATTTTAAGAGAATATTTAAAAAGCTTTACAAAGATTTAAACAAGATTTTCAAAAAAGATTCTAGAAGATTTTAAGAAAACTTTCTCAAATTTGCATCATAATTTTTTATCTTTTTTTTTTTTAATTAAAATTTTCCAATTTAACGGGTTAAAAATTGAATATTTTAGACTGAAACAATATTTTTAATTTAATAAAATCCTTTCATTAAGAATATATTATTATGAAGTTATTTTTATATTGAAAATAGTACAGATAAATTTAAAAAAAAGTTATTTATTAAATAAAAATGTTAATGAACAAAAATTTTCAACATCAAAGGCTTTTATTTTTTAATTGTTCAAGTCTTTAAAAAGGCATTTAAAAACTCTTTAAATTAAAAATAAAAAATTTTAATGGAAAATTTTTAAAGCAAACAAAAAATTGAATTACCCATAGTAAGCTAAATAATAGCATAATTGAAAAACATAAAAATTCAACTAATTATTTAAAAACTGTTGAAATCGAACGTGGACAGATTTTTCTTCTAAAAATTTGTAAAATTCTAGAAAATTCGTTATCCTAAAATATTTCGAACGCTTTGAAATCCCCTCAAATTATTGAAATTAATTTTAAAATTCCTTGAAATCTTTTTGAATTTCTTCAAATATCTCAAATCCTTTCAAATCCAAAAAAAGCTCATTTCCCGTGAATAAATTCTTTAAAATTCACTAAAATATTATGTTATTTAATAAATCGTTCCCTAAAATATTTTCAATTAAAAGCTATTAAAGATGCCTCAGAAGTTTTAAAAATATCCTAACATCTTAAAAATCTCTTTAAATTATTGAAATCTATTATTAACAATTTCTCGGAATCTTTCAAAATACCCTGCAAAAAAAAATTTCAAAAGAATTCAAGATAATTCAGAAATAGATATATTAATATACTTTAGGGACCTTAACTGACTATAGGGTACAATAGGGGATATAGGGACCGATCTGAGGCCTGAGTAGAATTTTATATATTTTTTTTTTTAAGAAAAAGAAATGTAATTTGGATTACTTACCAAGCCTTGATACTTAAAAGAATCGTAGACACTTCGAAGTAGGAGCCAAAAAGGCCACAAAAATTCAAAACGGAATTCTAAAATGAAGTCTGCTAAAATCACCATGGCCCATAGCAGAAGAAACTTTAAGTAAAGTAAAGTACTGGAACAGAAAATTATTTCTTATTAATTAATTGATAATAATCGACAATAACAATAGTTAGAACAATAAAATTTATTTATTCTTTAAGAAAAAGTATCATCTGCTAATCTTAGATATAAATATTATTATTGCTATTTAGTTTTTTCAAGATTTTATATTTATTATATTATTATATTATTTTATATTTTATAATTTTATTATTTATTTTTTATTTTATAATTTTTATAATTTTATATATTATTATATTATATTTGTTTTATATTATTATTTCAAGATTTTACAACGCACAACTTTTTTAAACAATCGACTCACAGTATGTGAACAATTTCACGAGTTCATTAAAAACAATGTTTTCTTTTTCAGTCTGTGCAATTATTTGAATGTGTAAAAATAGTACAATTAATATGTCAAATTATATACATGTTTTTCTTTGACAAAGTAATATTTTTAATTTAGAAAAGTTTGAAATAAATAATATCTTGGCATAATTCAAATTTAGTGCACATTAAAGTAAAATTAATGTTGGTATTATGTTGAGTAAAAATTGAAGTTTCAAAAATATAGTTACATTTTTAACTAAATAGTTGAATTTTCATACAAATAGTTTAATTTTCTAATAAAATCATTAATTTTCAACTAAAACAGATCAATTTTCAAACAAATAATTAAATTTTTTAATAAGAAGAATCAATTTTAACCCAAAAATGTAATATTTTAATATTCAGCTACAAAAATCCCAGTTAAATGATTTATAAGTTTAGTTGAAAATTAATTTGTTTTGGTTAAAAAAATGTGACCATTCTGTAAAAAATTCGTTTTCTTTTTTATTAAAACTTAATTTTTTCACTGTAAGTATAACTATTCCATGTTTGGCTGAAAACTGATCTTTTTTAGTTCAAAATTATACTATTTGGTTAAAAATATTTATTTTTTTTTTAGTTGAGAATTAAACTATTTGTTTGAAAATTCTTGTCGTTTGTTGAAAAATGGTCTTTTTTCGTAGAAAATTAATCTTATATTTTGAAAATTCTCCCAATTGTTAAAAATTTAATTATTTCAGTTAAGATTCATCATGATAGTTGAAAATGTATCTTTTTGGTTTAAAATTTAACTGTTCCATTCGAAGATTCATTATTTGAGTTCAAAATTCAATATTTTGGTTGAAAATTTAACTGTTTCATTTTTCGATGAAAAAATATGTTTTCTAGTTCACAATTCAAATATTTGGTTGCATGTTGATATTTCTTAGTTAAAAATTCCACTATTTGTTTGAGAATTTATGTATTTTGTTGGAAAAACGTCTTTTCTGTTGAAGATTAATCTTCTTGTGTGAAAATGAATATTTTTGGTTTAAAATTTAACTATTTCAGTCGAATATTAATTATTTAAGTTTAAAAGTAATTACTTTGTTAAAAATTCGCTTTTTTTGTTGAAAATTAATCTTTTGGGTTAAAATTGTTCCTTTTTAGTTAAAAGTCCAATTATTTGGTTTAGAATTGATCTTTTTAAGTTGAAAATTCGCTTTTTTGTTGGTTGAAAATTAATTTTTTAGCTGAATAATTAACTATTACATTTTTTGGTTAAAATTGATTCGTTTTAGTTAAAAATTCAATTATTTGGGTTAAAATTAATCTGTTTTAGTTGAAAATTCAACTATTTAATTGAAAATTCACGTGTTTTGTTGAAAAAATGTCTTTTCTGTTGAAGATTAATCTTTTTCTTTGCAAATTAATATTTTTTTATTGAATCTCAACTGTTCTAGTCAAAGATTCATTAATTTAGTTTAAAATTCATTACTTTGTTTGAAAAATAATTTTTTTAGCTTAATATTAAACTAATGCATTTTTGAATTAAAATTGATTATTTTTAGTTAAAAATTCAATTATTTTGTTGAAAATTAATCTGTTATGAATAGATCAATTTTTAACAAAAAAGGTGAATTTTCAAACACGAAAATTAATCTTTAACAGTTGAGACATTTTTTCAACGAAATACATGAATTTCCAATCAAATAGCTGAATTTTCAACTAAAATAAATCAATTTTAAAACATTTTAACCCAAAAATAGAATAGTTTAATATTCAGCTAAAAAAATTAATTTTACACCAACAAACAAGCGAATTTTCAACCAAATAGTTGAATTTTAAACTAAAAAAATATCAATTTTAAACAAAAAAATTGAATTTTTAACTAAGAACGAACGATTTGAACCCAAAAAATGTATTAGTTTAATATTCAGCTAAAAAAATTATTTTTCAAGCAAAGTAACGAATTTTAAACTAAAATAATGAATCTTTGACTGTAACAGTTGAGTTTTAATAAAAAAAATATTAATTTTTAAACAAGAAAATTAATCTTCAACAGAAAAGACATTTTTTTAAAATAAAATACATGAATTTTCAACTAAAATAGATCAATTTTCAACCAAATAATTGAATTTTTAACTAAAAAGAATCAATTTTAAAATAAAAATGTGACAGTTTAATATTCAGCTAAAAACAATTAATTTTCTACCAACAAATCAGTGAATTTTCAACCAAATAGTTGAATTTCAACTAAAAAATATCAATTTTAAACAAAAAATTGAATTTTTGAATTTTGAATCTTCTGCGTTAACAGTTGAATTTTTATCAAAAAATATTAATTTTCAAACAAGAAGATTAATCTTCAATAGAAAAGACGTTTTTTTTAAAAATAAAATACATAAATTTTCAACCAAAACAATTAATTTTCCACTGAAATAATGAATCTTCACCTGCAATAGTTCAATTTTAAACCAAAAACAAATTAATCCTCAACTAAACTTATGAATTTTTAACTGGAATAGTTCAATTTTCAACAAAAAAAAAAATAAATTTATAACAAAAGAGATTGAATTTAAACCAAGCAGTTTAATTTTCAACTAAAATCAGAACCTTTTTAACTTAAATATAATTTTTTCTATTAATGCTATGTGTTTTAAACTGAATTAGTTACGTTTTTAAACAAAAATATACATTTTTAATAAGAGCGATTAACTTTTAACCACGTAGTTTAATTTTTAACTAAAATAACACACTTTTCATTGAAATTACTCATTTTTAACTGAAATAATCAAACTTCTATCCAAATAGTGAATTTTCAATCAAGATGATTAATTGAATTTTCAACTAAAAACATCAATTTTCAACCTGAAATTAAATAGCTCAATTCTTAGTTAAAAAGTTTATATGAAACAAATAAGATCAATTTTAAATTAAAACGATTGAATATTCAAAAGAAATAGTTAAATTTTTAGTTTAAAAAGTTAATTTTGATTTAAAAGAAAAAAGGAATTTTCTACAAATTTCATAAAGTTTTAACTGGGAATAGTCAAATTTTCAGTAAAAAATTAATATTTTTGGGTAAAAAAAAATTGTGAAAAAAATGGTTAAATTTGCAATCAAATAGATTTAATAAATGTAATAAAATTTAATAAAAAGATAAAAAAAATTAAAAAAGATCGAACTTCCAAAAAAATTTCTTTTTTTAAATAGCCATAAAAAATAAAACGAAGTTTCAAGAAAATAGTTTTATTTCAGTAATTTAAAGCTGCTTTTACAAATAAAGAAACATTGTTATTTAATTTCATAATATGAATTTAGAAAAAAATAAGCAGGTTATATATGAAAATTACCTGACAATGTCAGGTTTTCCACGTTTTTCAGGTAATTTTATAATAATTATTGGTCATGTATTTTTTTATTTAAGAAAAAACATACTTTTGCACTGGTAACTTGAAGCTTTCAAATAAATACATGTAGATGTATCGATTTAGCTGAAATACTCATTTTAGTAAAGGAAAAAATTAATGCTTGGCTTTAGTCTTTACACTTGTAATTAAGGAAACACAAATAATGATGACGATAAATTCTAAATTTAGAAAATATGTTTATACAGTAACCGGCAATGAAATGAAATTAATTGAGGGTTTGCTACATTCGGAGATACCGACATGAATTATTTTTGTCGTCAAATTAAATATTAATTTGATTTCAATTCGAATGAATACAAATAATTTCAGAACTTACACGTATATCCTTAAAATTATTATTCTAAATTTATATCTTTAGTGAAAAATAATAGGAAACAATGTAAATCGGTAAAATTAGCTCCGCAAATATTGATCAATTTTCGATTATTCCTTACATTTTCCCTTAATGATAAAATAAAAAAAAACGATGTCTAATGCTTTCAAAAAATGAACTTAAAAATACAAAAATGAAAGTGCAAATTTTTAAAACGCATTTACTTTTACGAAAATTGAATAAATTGAATGCAGAGTGTTAAAAATAGAACATGTCCCTCTTCCACTTTAGTACAAAATTGAAAATAAAAAGTTCCTCCCTTTTATCTGAATGCTAAAAATACCAAATTTTCTCCCCGTGTACTCAGTGAAAATGTTTTTAAAAAATGGTCTTTTACGATTCAAAAAAAATTTTAAACCAAAAATTCCTCCCTTCTAATTTAGAAAAAAAAATGCAAACCGAAATTTCCTCTCTTTGAACTCGATACAAATCTTAAAAATGAAAAAAGGTTCTTTTCTAATTCAAAAAAACATAAATATCCAAAACTTCATTCCCTCCATCTCAATAAAAATGTTAAAAAATAGAAAAGAGCCTCTTTCAAGTCAGAAAAAAAATTATAAACAAAGAATTGCTTCACTTCCAACTCAATAAAAACCTTAAAAGCAAAAAATAGCCTCTTTTAATTCAGAAAAAAAACTTTTAATGTAAATTTCCTTCCTTCCAACTCACTAAAAACCTTTAAAAATAAAAAAGGGCCTCTTCCAACTCCGAAAAAATTAAAAACCAAAAATTGCCTCCCTTCCAAATCAATAAAAAATTTTGAAAATGAAAATTTACATTTTTTTATGAGTAAGGCTTTTGAATTGAACCAGTTTAATTTTTAACATTGAAATTTGGAAATTCTTAAATTATTAACGGTTTTAGAATCATATTAACAAATCAATTATTGATAACTTTTTGATACTCTAAGTGCAGTTTAATCTAAAAAATAATTTATTAATTTATATTTACAGTTTACCAAGTAAAAATTATACGTATCAAATATATTCAATTTCAAGCACTTATAATTTTCAATTGTTTAAGTCTTTCAAGAATACAATTTAAAATTTTTAAAATTAAAAATGTACGCTTAAAAATATTTAACTTATAATTATTTATTTTAAATAAATTTAATCAATTAATGAATTTTAAAAAGTTCCAAATTATATCATTTAAAAAAAATGTTGAGATAGAAACATTAAAAATTGAGCGATTACATTTTTTTATAAACTAAACACATCTTAAATTTAAATTCAAATTATTTATATTTTAAATAGTTTAAAAATACTTAAATCCTTTTTAAATTTAATTTCAAAATCTTGAAAAATTTATACGTTGTTTCATATATTTTCAAATTTAAAATTATTTTTTAAATTCTTTCATAACGTCTAAACATCGTTTAAAGCCCGGACAAATAAACAAAACTTCATGAAACTTTTCCACATTTATTTTGTCGGTTTTAATTAATCAAAATCATTTCAAATTTCTAATTACAAAAACTTTTTAAGCTTCTAAATAGCTCTTCAATTTACTCGAATTTTTTCTAAAAATAATAGGTGTTCAATAGTTAAATTTTTCCACTAAAAAAGATGAATTTTTGATAAAAGATGAAGTATTTACATTTAATTTTTTCAAATAAATAAATTTTGAATTTAAAAAAAAAATCTACAAACAATTAAAAATTTCCAGCAAATAGACGAATTAACTATCACGTTGTTCAATTTCTATGCCAAAAAGACAAATATTCTACAAAAAAGTTAAATTATCAATCCGAAAATATGAATTTTCAACAAAAAAGTTCAGTTGCAAACAATTAGTTACATTTTCAGTTTAAAACCAATTTGTTTTAAACAAAAAGAAATTCTCAACAAAGCAGATCAATTTTAAAATAAAATTATGAATTTGCAACAACAAAACTAATTTTTAATAAAGCAGTTTAAAATACATTAACTTTAATCCAGAGGGATTAATTTTATACCAAAAGAGAGGAAGTTTTAATAAAACAGATCAATTTTGAACCATATGGTTGAATTTACATTTTAAAAAGAAATTTTCAATTCAAAATGGAATATTTCAATTTTCAATTTAAAAATATTCATTTTCAACCAAAGTAGAAACGAATTTTCCACAAAACAGTTAAAATTTCAGCCAAAGTTAATTTTCTGCCAAAAAAGAGCAAATTTTCAAAAAAATAATCATTTTTAAACCAAATAGTATAATAGTACTAAGAATTATTTTGCACTTATTTTAAAATTGAAAATAGTTTATGAAGTTTTATTCAGGCGTTTACATTTGTTTAACTAATAAGACTTTACAATTGAAACAGTTTAATTTTTAGCGTTAAAAAAAATGATAAAAGTTATAAAATTGTGAATTGATTCCGATTCGGTTTGTAAAATCAATGATTATTTACTTTTAAATCTTAGAGTTCAATTAAAAAAAAAAATTAGTTAATTCATACTCACAGTTGATTAAACAAATATATTTTGTATCAAAAATCTTCGATTTTAAACGGTTCTAATTTATAATTATTTAAGTCTTTAAAACTGCATTTTAAAGTCTTTAAATTAAAATGTTCGCTTAAAAATTAAAAATCTAAAATATTCAAAGTAAAAGATTTTCGAATTAGGCACTCAAAATAAATTATATAATTGAAATAGATAAAAATTTAACCTACTATTTAAAACAGGGTTGAAATCAAAGCTGCACATATATATTTTTTTCTATAAATTTGTCAAAAATCCTGTTCAAAAACTAAATCGAACTAATTTTTAATTTCTAAATAATTTTCCGAAAAAGAGAAAATGCAGAAAGATTATTTTACATTACATTATATCATGTGATAAGCAATTTTCGATATGTAACGTGATTTCATAGATTTTTCTTATAGAAAATTATAAAAGGGCTTGTAATTTCAATTTGAAATTAAGGCCTTGGCAGAGATACGGTTATATCAACAAAAATCTGTTTTGTTGAAATATTTGTACAAACTATTAGCGTATGTTATATGGCACAGTTGTTCAATGGCATGACATATATTATACTATGACATCGAAAAAAAATCCTTGGTTACAAATGTCTTGTCATGCTGTGACAATAGTTTTTAATAAAACTATTTCTGTTGATCCAACGTTATCTTTAATGACGCCTTCAATACTGCGTATATTTCATTAAAACATTTTTTTTCGTCAATTTGTCTAATTTGAGGCATTTAGATTAAAATAAGCGCAGTCTAATGTTTCATTATTATTAATTAATAATACTGAGACTTGAACGTTAGAAACTATCTTCAAAAAATTTGGAAAACAAAGAGGAAATATATTATTTATCATCAAAAGGCAAGACAACCTGAATCAAAAATATTTATTAAAATTTAAAAAAAGATTTGGTCATTTTTATGGATTCCTGAAATAAGAAATCTAAATCGAGACAATGGTAAAAAAAGTTGGAAGTAGAAAACCGAAATTGACTTCCTTCCAAATTAATTAAAAATTTTAGAAATAAAAAAGTGCCTCTTACAATTAGAACACCAATTTAAAAGCTAAATTTTCTCCCTTCCAACTCGATAAAAATTTGAAAATAAGAAATTTCCCTTTTCCAATTCAGAAGAAATAAAAATCTGGAAAAAAAGGTTCCTCTTCCAATTCGGAAAGAAAATAATTAAATAAATTTTGGTCCCTTGAAACTATAAATTTGAAAAATATTAGATATAAAAAATTTTCCTTTTCCAATTTAGAAAAAAAAAAAATAAAACTAAAATTTTCTCTCGTCCAAATTAATTAAAATGTTAGAAATAAAACATTCTTCCCATAAATTCAATAAAAATGTTAAAAATAAAATAAGATACTCCTCTAATTAAAAAAAATTATTTTAAATAAATTTCTTCATTTCCAAATCGATAAAAATCTTATAAATAAAATAAGTTCCTTTTTGCAATTCAAACAAGAAATAATAAAGCCAAAATTTTCTCCCTTTCAGCTCGAAAAGAATCTTAAAAATAAAAAATTCCCTTTTCCGTTTCAGAAAAAAATTGAAACAGAAATGTTCTTCCTTTTAACTCAATAAAAATCTTTTAAAAATGTCCCTCTTCCAAATAAAATAAAATTATGGAATTAAAAAATCTCTTTTTCAATTGAAAAAAAAAAATACAAATTGTCTCCCAACTCAAAACAAAATTTTAAAACAAGAAAATGTCCCTCTTCTAATTCAGAAAAAAATTAAGAACTGAAATTTTCTCCCTTCCAACTCAATAAAAATGTTGAAAAATATTACCCCTTTCCAAATCAGTGAAAAATATTGTTAAGAAACCCTCAATTTCCTCGCTTCCAACTCGGAAAAAAATCTTAAAAATAAAAAAATTCCCTTTTCCAAATCAGAAAAAATGTTGAAACTAAAATTGTCTCCCTTTCAACTCGATAGAAATCTTAAAAAAAAAGATTCATCAATAAAAATGTTAAAAATAAAATAAGACACTCTTCCAATTAAGAAAAAATTAAAAACCTAGATTTTCTCCCTTCCAACTCGATAAAAATGTTATAAATAAAATAAATTCCTTTTTCCAATTCAGAAAAAGAAATTAAAACTAAATTTTTCTCCTTTTCGACTAAATAAAAATCCTTAAAAATTTCCCTTTTCCAATTAAATAAAAATGTTAAAACTAAAATTTTCCCCCTTTCCTTGATAAAAATCTTATAAATGAAATATTTTTTTTCCTATTCAGAAAAAATTACCAAAATCTCCTCCCTTCCAACTCGATTCAAATCTTATAAAATAATTTTTTCCAATTCAGAAAAAATTACAAAAATTTTATCCCTTTTGACTCAATAAAAATCTTCAAAAATTTCCTTTAACAATACAAAAAAAAATGAAAACCAAAACTTTCTCCGTTTTAACTCAAGAAAAATCTTAAAATGTAAAAAAAAAATCCCTTTTCCAAATCAGAAAAAATGTTAAAATTAAAATTTTATCCCTTTCAACTCCATAAAAATCCGTTTAAAAAAGGTTCTTCAATAAAAATGTTAAAAATAAAATAAGATACGCTTCCAATTAAGAAAAAATTAAAAACCTAGATTTGCTCACTTCCAACTCGATAAAAATCTTATAAATAAAATCAATTTCTTATTCCAATTCAGAAGAAAATTAAAACCAAAATTTTCTCCTTTTCGATTCAATAAAAATTCTAAAAAATAAAAATTTCCCTTTTCAATTCAGAAAAAATGTTAAAACTAAAATTTGATCCCTTTCAACTCGATAAAAGTCTTTTTAAAGAAAATTCCTCAATAAAAATATTAAAAATAAAATAAGATACTTTTCCAATTAAGAAAAAATAATTACAAGTCTAGATTTCCTCGCTTCCAACTCAATAAAAATCTTCAAAAATTCCCTTTAAAAATACAGAAAAAAAATGATAAAACCCAAATTTTCTCCCTTTGAACTTAATGTAAATCTTAATAACTAAAAATATCCTTCTTTCGATTCAGAAAAAATTGAAAACCTAAATTCGCTGTCTGCCAACTCGATAAAAATATTAAAATCATAAAATTCCCGTTTCCAATTCAGAAAAAAAATTTAAATTTATATCTTCTAACTCAATGTTAAATATAAATTCCCGTTTCCAATTCAGAAAAAAATTAAAATGTTAAAAATAAAACGCTTTTCCTATGAACTCAATAAAAATGTGAAAAAAACGGCCTCTTCAAATTAACAAAGAATTTATAACGCTGACAATTCGAAATATTTATTAAAAGATAAAAAAGATTCTTCAAACTTTTTTATTAATGACTAAAGAAAGAAAATAAAAACGAGACAATAGTCAAACAAATCAGAAGTAGAAAAATAAGCTATAAAATAAACAAATACTACCCGGAAACACAATAGAATGCTGCTCATTTTTGTTTAAACTAATTTTGTTGATCCAGCCTTATCTCTGACGAGGCCTAAATTGATAATATCTGCGGCTCCAATATTGCGTATGATTTATAAAAACCTTTTGCCTCCAATTTTTCGAATTAAAGATTTTTCGATGAAAATATATGAAGCCTTATGTTTAATTATTATTAATTAATAATACTTTAAAATTATTTCCAATAAATACGAAATCTTCAAGTCGAAAAATAAGCCCATTTAAATAAACAAATGACACCAGAAGAAATAATTGTCGCAAATATTCCCTCTTTTTGCAGAATATGCTCCGAAATTGGCTACCCGAAAACAAAATAACCTGCTCTTAATTTGTCTTTAAACTATTTTTCTTGATCCCAGGTTCTCTCTGGCGAAGTCTAAGCTCTTAATTTCCGCGGCTCCAATATTGCGTATAATTTATAAACACCTTTTGCCTCAAATTTTTCGACTTTAGAGTTTTTCGATAAAAATGTATGAAGCCTTGTTTTTAATTATTATAAATTAATAATACTTTGAAATTATCTGCAAAAATGGGGAAAAAAGGAGAGAATAACAGTTCACCGATTAATCTCTAGAATTATAAGAATAAATCTAAAATAAACAAATGCCGCCAGAAGCAATAATTGTTGATCCCTCTTTTTCCCTTCAAAACATTCTCCCTGTTTCTTATTCTACGGAATATGCTCCAAAATTGGGAAAAACCGAGCATACCGAAAACAAAATAGAACCTTTCGCGAGATATTAACCCCTCTGTATCAAAACTTCCCACCCCTTGGATCTAAACACAAAAAATCTAATTTTCAAGCCCTGACGATAAAGGATTTTCGTGGAGCAGGTGCAGGTGCAGATCGTCAAGGGTTGGAAAACGCGGGGTAATTACAGAGGCCATTTTTACTCGACTCGGGGACAGCAAAAGGTGCATGAAAAATCAACTCCGGGAGGTTAACCCCGAGATATTGTTAAGCTCGAACAGAGATCGTTAGCGGCGAACGTATAGTTTTTGGTTATTTTTAAAGATCGGCCATTGTGATGGCGACCAAAACTTACCTTCCGTAGATTCCTTCAGTGATCTTGTTGCGTTTTAAGGGTCTCCGGAGCTTGCCGCACTCAGCATTTCTTCTCTTCATATTCTTCGAACACTTTCACCGCTACGACGCGACGTTATCCTCGGCGAAAAACGAAAAACTTCGGCGAAAAACGCACTCGCGAGTATACACTATCAGTCTCTTTTGTTGTCATTCGTTTGCGACACTGATATATGTTTGCGGCAGCTGATTGGTCCACAGGAGGACATGGTGGGACATGGCGCTGTTGACGATATCTTGCACGACTTAGAAAACTTGAGAATTGCAAGGTTTTCGGCTCAAGTGGGGACGAGAAAAAAGATTTAACAGGTGGTCCAAGGGTTAGATAAAAACGTTGAACGAGTTTTAGAATTCAGGGGATCCCGGAGCTGACAGCTTTTTATCGATCGCTGGTGTCAAGGGATAACTTTGGTCAACGGTAGTCCAAACGAGTGCAAACAGCTGTTGAATTTGCGCGGTCGGGTTCAAACTTTAAACCGGTTTCAGATTTAAAATTCTTGACAAAGGAATCGATTTTCAGAAAATTTTGATTTATTGTCTTATTTTCCATGTTATTTGAATAATGTAAATATATACTAGAGGGTATTAAAGGTTAGTTTTGAGGTTATGTTTGACGAATATGTTAGTTTTCGGCAACCCGCTGTACACCAAAGAATTATTATTTTGTTCGAAATTTAACAATCTTGTTAAAAAGTCATTTTCTTTTGTTCAGAATTCAACTTTTTTTAAAATTCACCTTTTTGGTTTAAACTTAATTTTTTCCAATTTGAAATGTATCAAATAATACATTTTCCATTGAAAATTCGTCTTTTGTGGTAAAATAATCATCTTTTGGTGAATAATTTAATTGTTTTTCGTAAAAATTTGATCTTTTTTTGGTTGAAAATTCAACTATCTTCTACATGTATTGCTTTTTTTTTAACAATTCCATCATTTTGTTAAAAATTGAACTATTTTGTTGAGATTTTTTTTAATTAATTTTTTTAACTGAAAAATTAACTGTTCCATTTTTGGTTAAAAACCTGTCTTCTTCAGTTGAAAATTCAACTCATTTATAAATTTTTGTTTTGGAAATTACTATTTTTGTTAAAAATTTGTTACTTTTGATTAAAAGTTCAACTATTCGGATAAAAATTAATTTTTGTTTGGTTAATTATTCATCATTTTAGATAAAAACTCTTTTTTTTTTTTTATTTAAAATTTGAATTATTTTGTTGAAAAAAATTTTTTTATCGTAATTAATTTAGGTGAAAATTTAACTAATCCGTATTTTCTGTTCAAATCTCATATTTTTATTATTCAGTTGAAGATTTATAACTGATTCAAAATTTAACTTTTTAATTGAAAATTCGTCTTTTGTGGTTAAATTTAAATTTTTTTTTGACTAATTTCATCTGTTTTTGCAAAAATTGGATCTTTTTTTGGTTTAAAATTCAACTGTCTTCTAAATTTGTTTCTTTGAAACAATTCGACCATTTAGTTAAAAATTGAACTGTTTTGTTCAGATTTTTTTTTAAATAATGTTTTTAACTGAAAATTTAACTTTTTTCGAAATTGTTACTATTTTTGTTAAAAATTCGTTACTTTTGATTATAAGTTCAACTATTTGGTTAAAAATTATTTTCTTCGGTTGACGTCTCTTATTATTTCATTAAAAATTACTATTCTGTAATTATAATAAAAAAATTAATAAAAATATAATAAAAAATTATAATTATTTTAAATTATTATTATCCTATTTTTTTGTTCAAAATTTAACTATGTTGTTGACAAGTTTTTGTTTGTTAAAAACTATTATTTTTTTTTTTTACTAAAAATTGAACTATTCCATATTTTCAACTCAACAATTTTGTTGATAATTCCACTATTTTACTGAAAATTCAATTTTTGTAATTGAAAATCCAACTAATAACTTTTTAATTTTTTTTTTTTAATTTGGCCACTTGGTTCGTAATCTATATTTTTCAGGTTTAAATTAAAACTATTTGGTAGAAAATTGGTCTCTTTTGCTTGGAAATTTTCTTAAGAATTAATTTTTTCGTTTGATGATTCCATCATTTAAAATGAAAACTTTTTTTTTTAGCTCCAAACTAAAATATTTTGAAAACAAATCATTTTCTTGGTTGAAAATCCCTGTATATTGTTAAAAATGGTCTTCTTCTGTTGTAAAATATTTATTTTCTTGATGAATAATTCTTTTTTCGACTGAAAATTATTATTTTTTTATTTAAAAAAGTCATATTTCTTAGTCGAAAAAAAAATTTTTCATAAAAAATTCAACTTTTCTGGTTCAAAATTCAACTGAACATTAAATTTATTTTTTTCATCTGAAAATTTAACGATTTTGAATGAAATATCAATATTAGATTTTTCGTTGCGAATTCATATTTTTGGTTTAAAAAACGTATCTTTTTTTAGTAGAAAAATCATTTTTCTTAATTAAAAAGGAACTTTTTTTTTGCATAAAATGAAATTTTTCCAACTAAAAATTTCCTTCTCAATTTTCTCTGTTTAAAAATTCGAACATTTGGTTAATAGTCCATTTTTTGAGGTTGAAAATTCAAAAATTTGGTAGGAAATTTTCTCTTTTGCTTGAAAATTGAACTACTTTATTGAAAATTTTAAAAATTCATTTTTTCTTTTCATGAATTATTTAAAATTAAAATCCTTTTTTTGGTGAAAAATTGAAAAATCATTTTTTTGGGTTGGAAACACATCTAATTTGGTATAAATTGTTTTTTTTATATTTTTGGTCTAAAATTTTTATCTTTTTTAGTAGAAAAATCATGTTTCTTGTATGTAAAGGAACTTTTTTTTGTAAAAAAAGGAAATTTTGCAATTGAAAATGTCCTCAATTTTTTTTTGTTTAAAAATTCGAACATTTCGTTGATAATCCATTTTTTGAGGTTGAAAATTCAACAATTAGGTAGGAAATTTTTCTCTTTTTCTGAAAAATTAACAGATTTTGTTAAAAAATCATTTTTTTCTTCTGAGGGTTTATTAAAAATATTGTTTAAAAATTTTAAACTAAACTGTTTTGATAACAAATAATTTTTTTGGTTAAAAATCAATTTTCTAAACTGAAACTTTTAATTTTTTCATGTTTGGTTGAGAAATTATCTTCTTATTCAATTGAAAATTCCTTCATATTGTTGACAATTTTCTTTTTTTGTTGTAAAATACTTATTTTCTTGGTGAATAATTCCTTTTTCGACTAAAAATTATTTTTTTATTGACAAAAGTCATATTTCTTGGTTTAACAAAAAACTTTTTAATTAAAATTCAACTTTTCTGGTTAAAAGTTCAATTGAACATTATATATATTTTTTGCTGTATTTTTGTTGAAAATTCGTCTTGTTGTGTTCAAAATTCTTTTAATTTGGTAAAAATTGTTTTTTTTTTAATCACACCTGTTTGGTTGAAAATTAATCTATTTTTTTAGGATTCCCCTATTTTATTTAAAATTCGCCTTTTTGGTTGAACTCAACTGTTTTTGGTTTTATAATAAAACCTATTTTAAATTAAAAATCAACTATTAGATTTTTCATTGAGAATTCATATTTTTTGGTTAAAAATGCAACTTTTTGTTAGAAAAATCATATTTCTTGGTTCAAAAGGGACTTTTTTTTGCTTGTAAAAAATGTAACTTTTCAAACTGAAAATTTCCTTCTTAATTTTCTTTGTTTAATTCAACAATTATTTTAGTTGAATAGCCTTTTTTTGTCCACAACTATTTTGTTAACAATTCATTTTTTCTCTTCAGGTTTTTTTAAATATTAAAAAAAAATAACAAAAACTACACTATTTTGATAACAAATAATTTTTTGGCTGAAAATCAATTTTTTAAATTAAAAATTTAATTAATAACTTGAATAATCACATTAAAAATTCAAAAACATTTTTTTTTTTGACTTAACAGTTCTTAAATTAGATTTTTATTTTAAATAATCTAGGCATTCTTCAAATCTTTAAAATTTTATTTCCAAATCTTCAAATGCAAATTGAAAAAAAAATTAAATTTGAATTCATAATTAACAATAAAACACTTGTTATTTGTAAAAATATTAGAGTAATTTTAAGAGTTATTTAGAAGTTTTAAAAAGATTCGAATTAAATTTATAACATGAAAAAATTCCAAATACTTACATCCGAATATAAAATAAAATATAAATTTTTGCAGATTTCAAACAAAAAATTTAGAATGTTTTTTAAGAATTGTCAAAAACTACAAACGAATAACAATGTTCTTAAGATTCTTAGGAAAATTGAAAATTTTTGTAACAGAAAGTTTAAGAAGATTTTAAGAGATTTAAAAAATGATCAAAGACGAACCTGGAAGATTTTGAGGATTTTATTAAATTTGCTGGATTTTCAAAAATTGTAGGAAAATTTCAATTAATTTTAAAATATATTTACAAGTTCTGAAAAAAATGTTAACACACTTCGTTTAAATTACATGAAATAATTTCAAGTTTTTAATTAATTTGAAATCTTTTCAAAACTTCTACATATCTCTTAAAATTACTCAAATTTTTTCTGCAAATAATAAGTGTTCAATTGTTATTTATACGTTAAAATTTAACAATTTCACTTATAAATTAAACACTTTTAAAATAAAACAATTAAAATTGTAACACTAAAAGATTAAAAGTTTTTCGAAAATCTAAAGTTTCAAAGCTTTCTATGTAAAAAAAAATCAGTTTCAAATGGCTTTCTTTTAAATATTTGGTTTCAATTTACTCGTCTTAAATGAAGAGTGAAATATTGTTAAATATTAAATACTTATTCTTTTTCTACATTAAGAAATTTCAAATTAAATGGGATAAAAATTAAATAATTTAGGCTCACAATATTTTAAATTTAATAAAAACCTTTAATTATGACTATATTATTATTTTTATCAAAAATTTTATTTTAAAAAGTATTTTTTTTTAAATAATTAATTTTTTATTTAATTTGCTATTGATTCATTATTTCGGTTAAACAGAAAATTTAAGAGATTTCCAAAATTATTGAAAAAAATAACCTGGAAAATTTTTAGGGATTTTTTTTTCATTTGCAGGATTTTCTAAAAATTGTAGAAAAAATTGGATTAATTTTTAAGTATAGAATGTACTAATTTCACTTAAAAATCTAACATTTTTCAAACAGAACAATTAAAATTGAAACGTTAAAAGTTTAAAAGTTCTTCGAAATTCTAGAGATTCAGAGCTTTCTATGTTTCAAATTGATAAATCATGAAATTTTTTATTTAAAAATAAAATTCTCAATTTTCAACGGATTTAGAATCGTTTTGTAAAACAAATTATTATTCAGTTTTTTACACTTAAAATACAGATCCATGTAAAAAAATAATGTATTTACTTATATATAGATTTGAGAAAATAAACCCATTTTTATCAAAAATTTTCAAATTTAAATTCTTTTCATTTTAAATTGTTTAAATCCTGAAAACTGCACTTTAATTATTTCAAAAACTGAAAAAATCGAACTTGAAACCCTGTTTTTTATAAAAAAAAAAAATCTTCGATTTTAAAAACTTCTAATTTTTAATTTTTTTTTAACCTTTAAAACTACATTTTAAAATTCTTAAAATTAGAAAATATACTTAAAAATTAAAAAAAAAAATTATATGATAATTTATATAAATCACAATTTAGGAAATTATTTAAAAACGGTTGGTCAACATTTTTAGAATAAAAGTTTTGTAAAATTTCCGGTCAAAAAATAAATTCACTGTCATTTCCCGGTCCAGCGGCCATCCTGAATAAAAATTTATTATGATTGAAATATCAACTAATAAATTTTTCGTTGAAAATTCATTTTTTTTAATCGTATTTTTTTCTTTAAAGCCATGTTTCTTGGTTGCTAAGGACTTTTTTTCTCTTAAAAATTCACAGCTTTTCCAATTGAAAATTCAACTAATAACTTTTTTTGTAATTCGACCACTTGATTAGTAATCCATTTTTTAGGTTTAAATTAAAACTGTTTGAAAAGGGGGAGGGTCGGTAAGGCCAGTTTTTGGCCTAATTTATTTTTGGACCAAAAAATCTGAAAAAATCATGGTAGTATCTTATAAGTATCCCGAGTCGAT
>NC_046665.1:124349755-124352385 GCF_010883055.1 Belonocnema kinseyi | reverse complement strand
GTCGCTAATTACGAATCTGGCATCCGTTGAACTCTATCGCTTCAGGTTCAAGGTCATTTGAAGGTCATTTGAAGTTCAAATCGAGAAAAAACGGTAAAAAAATTTTTAAAAAATATGTTATAGGCTTTTGGGGTCGCTGATTATGAACCTGCTGTCCGCTGATCTTTATCGCGTCAGGTTCAAGGTCATTTGAAAGTCAAATCGATAACATATTTTTTTCAGCGTTTTCTCTCGATTTGACCTTCCCATGACCTTGAACCTGACGCGATAAAGGTTAGCGGACACCAGATTCGTAATCAGCGACCCCAAAAACCTATAACATATTTTTTTGGATTTTTTTACCGTTTTCTCTCGATTTGACCTTCCAATGACCTTGAACCTGACGCGATACAAGTCAAAGGACGCCAGATTTGTATTCGGCGACCCCGAAAACCATAGTAAATCCGAGCTAACCTCAGAATACATGTTTAAGAGTGTCAAATCTCTCGAGGGTAGTCCGTTTAGCGTGCAATCGACTCGGGATACTTATAAGATAGTACCATGATTTTTTCAGATTTTTTGGTCCAAAAATAAATTAGGCCAAAAACCGGCCTAACCGAACCTCCCCCTTTGTCTCCGTTGTTTGAAAATTCAACTATTTTCTTAAAAATTCATTTTTTCATTTAATAATTCATCACTTAAAATTAAAACCCTTGTTTTGGTTCAAAATTGAACTATTAAAAAAAAAGTTTTTTTTTGTAGAAAACTGATCTTTTTTTATTTAAAAAATCATGTTTCTCGGTTGAAAAAGAACTGTTTTTGTTAAAAATGCAATTTTTCTCATCGAAAATTCAACTGACTTCTAAATTATTATTATTATTTTTTTTTTTTTTGAAAATTCAACTATTTGGTTAATAATCTACCTTTTAGGTTAAAAATTGTCTCCTTTGCTTGAGAGATGAATATTTTGTTAAAAATGATTTTTTTCATTTGATGATCCCACCTTTTTTTTAGTTCAAAACTGAAAATTTTAATTTTTCATGTTGGTTTGAAAAATTATTTTCTTATTCAGTTTAAAATTCCTGTATATTGTTGAAAATTGTCTTCTTTTTTTTTTTATCTTTTAAATTCAGAATTCGCCTTTATTTAAAAACGTCATCTTTCTTGTTTGAAAAGTAATTTTTTTGTACAAAATTCAACTTTTCTTGTTAAAAATTCAATTGATCTCTAATTTTTTAATCAAAAATTCGTTGTTGATTCATTATTTTAGTTGAATAACCCATTCTTTAGTGAAAATTAATTTTTTTATCTGAAAATGTAACCATTCCATGTTTTCAACTCAAAAATTTGGTTGAAAATTCCCCCTTTTTATGAAAATTCGTCTCTTTGGGCAGAAAATTCATCTATTTCGGTAAAAATGGCATATTTTTAGCTAAAAAAAAAAAATCACAGCTGATTGATAATTTTCATTCAAACCACACTTATCCAAATATTAGTCGACGCAGAAATATAGACCGAGTAATAAAAAAAGACATGCTTTATTCGTAATTAATATCTTCAAGTAGCAAACTAAAAAAAAAAAATGTATAGAATTTAATAATTCAGAAGGGGACAAGACGAAAGGAGTCTCGTTTGAGCCTAAATTTCCTTTGTACAATATTCGAATGATAAAATAGATTTACTTTTTACTCGTATTGTCAAAAAATCTTTCCTCAGAGGCTGTTCTCACTTCATTCAGAGCACAGTTTGGTCCTTTTAAAATAATTAATAATTAATATTTAATATTTATTATAATTATATGGACTCTGAGCTATTATTCATAAATTGGCTCATTGCTCGAGCAACTCTGTCACTCGATTATTCGCAAAAACCCAATTCATTTTTCAGTAATTTTTACAGGCTCAAAAATGAACACATATCTTCATCACAATTAATTCTGGATATTTCCCTCACATGTCCATTTCAAATTGCTCGCCGGTCTCGTCGATCACAGGAGTTTCTGGAATAGAAAAGAGAAAAAAATTAACCATTTTCAAATTTAATTTTTCTTTCATTAGAATCTCAGGCCTCACTCATAGTCCCTGTGGAATAAAATATCGTATTTTTTATTTTAAAAAGTATTTATTTTAAAAATAATTAATTTGTTATTGATTTATTATTTTGGTTCAACAGAAAATTTAAGAGACTTCCAAAATTCTCAAAAAAGAACGGGACGGCTGAAAAAAACACGAAAAATAAAATTCCCGACACTGTAAAATTTGCGAATAATAAAATTGCCGAAAAATAAAAATACCGAATTGGAAAATTCCCGAATAATAAAATTTTTGAATAGTAAAAATTCAGAATTATAAAATTCCCGAATAATAAAATTCGCGACAAAAAATTGCCGATTAATAAAATAACCGAATTGAAAAATTCCCAAATTTTAACAATTCGAATTTTGTATAAATATATTTTATTGATTGCAAATACAACAATGAGACATTAGTTTCAAAAATTATTTTTAACATTTCTAATTTCGAAGCTTATTTCTTGAATTTAAAATAGCAATAATTTTTGTATCGCCTTCCTTATTTTTGAAAACGTGCACTTGGAAAAAAATTCTCGTTAAATTTTCTACGTACCTTGTAACGTTTTTCAAACAGACTCGA
>NC_046665.1:124342167-124349655 GCF_010883055.1 Belonocnema kinseyi | reverse complement strand
TTAAATAAAAAAATAAGCTTCGAAATTTGAAATGTTAAAATCTTTTGAAACTAATATCTTATTGTTGTATTTGTAATCAATAAAATATATTTATAAAAAATTCTAATTGTTAAAATTCGGGAATTTTACAATTCAGATATTTTATAAATCGGAAATTTTCTGTCGTAAATTTTATTATTCGGGAATATTCCAATTCGGGAATTTTATAATTCTGAAATTTTATTATTCGAGAATTTTATTATTCGGGAATTTTATAATTCTGAATTTTTATTTTTCGGCAATTTTATTATTGGCGAATTTTATTTTTCGGCAATTTTCCAATTCGGTACTTTTATTTTTTCGCTAATTTTATTATTCGTGTATTTTATTATTTGGGAATTTTCCATATCGGTATTTTTATTTTTCGGCAATATTATTATTCGGGAATTTTACTGTGTCGGGAATTTTATTTTTCGGAATTTTTCAGTCGTCCCAAAAGAACCTGGAAGATTTTTAGGGATTTTTTTTTTAATTTGTACGATTTTCTAAAAAGTGTAGAAAAAATTGGATTAATTTTTAAGTATAAAATGTACTAGTTTCACTTAAAAATCTAACATTTTTCAAAAAGCACAATTAAAATTCAAACGTTAAAAGTTTAAAAGTTCTTCGAAATTCTAGAGATTTCTCTGTTTCAAATTGTTGAATTTTAAATATTTGGTTTCAATTTTACATTTTTTACATTTTTTAATGGCTAAAGAAAATATATTAATAAATTGATTTATTAAATTTAATATAAAAAAAAATATAAAGGAAGATCTAAAAATGGTTTTCTTTTGTGGTAGAATATTAATTTTTTGGTGAATAATTCATCTTTTTAATTCAATATTCGTCTTTTTTATTTTAAAAAGTATTTATTTTAAAAATAATTAATTTTTTGGTTAATTTGTTATTGATTCATTATTTTGGTTGAACACAAAATTTAAGAGATTTCCAAAATTATCAAAAAAGAACCTGGAACATTTTTAGGGTTTTTTTTTTTTTAATTTGCACGATTTTCTAAAAATTGTAGAAAAAATTGGATTGATTTTTAAGTATAAAATGTACTAGTTTCACTTAAAAATGTAACATTTTTCAAAAGGCACAATTAAAATTGAAACGTTAAAAGTTTAAAATTTCTTCGAAATCCTAGAGATTCAAAGCTTTCTATGTTTCAAATTGTTTAATTTTAAATATTTGGTTTCAATTTACTCCTCTTAAATGAAAAGTGAAATATTGCTAAATATTAAATACTTATTCTTTTTCTAAATTAAAAAATTTCAAATTAAATGGGTTAAAAATGAAATAATTTAGACTTAAAACAATATTTTAAATGTAATAAAAGCCTTTAATAATGGCTATATTATCATGGAATTATTTTTAGGTTGACAATAGTTTATAAAGTTTATTAAATTTAATATTAAAAATACTATAAAGGAAGATCTAAAAATGGTTTTCTTTTGTGGTAGAATATTAATTTTTTGGTGACTAATTTATCTTTTTAATTCAAAATTCGTCTTTTTTTTATCTGAATTTTGTTTTTGTTAGAAATAACAACGGTTTGGTTGAAAATTAATCTGTTTTCATTAAGGATTTCACTATTTGATTGAAAATTTGTCTTTTTGATTGAATTCAACTGTTTTTGGTTTAAAAATAAAATCTTTTTTGAATGAAATTTTTCATGTTTGGTTGAAAAATTATCTTTTTATTTAGTTGAAAATTTCCTGTGTATTTTAAAACCACTTCAGTTAAATTCGAAACAATTCAAGTGAATTGAACAATTTTTTTTTTTTTAATACAAAAAATTCCATTCATATTAAAAAACTTCTTTGCCGAAAATTTCAATTTTTTAACTGAAAATTTTAATTTTTCTTTGTTTGGTTAAGAAATTATTAATTTTTTTTAATTCGCTATTGATTCATTATTTTGGTTGACAAGCACTTTTTCAGAACTATTTTTTTTTTTCATTATTTCTTTTTGAAAATAATTATTTTATCTGAATTTTTTTCTCTTTGGGTTTTAAAATAAAATCTATTTGGAGTGAAATATCAACTATGAGATTTTTCTTTGAGAATTCATATTTTTTTTGTTAAAAATTCATCCTTTTAATTTTAAAAATCATGTTTCTTGGTTAAAATAGAACTGTTTTTGTTAAAAATGCAACTTTTCTAATCGAAAATTCAACTGAATTCTGAATTATTATTTTTTTTTTAATTCGACCATTTGGTTAATAATTCATTTTTAGATAAAAATCGAACTATTGTAAAAACAAATACTTTTTTTTTTTAATCAATTTTTTAACTCAAAATTTAAGTTAAACAAGAAGAATTCGATAATATCCATAAAAATTCAAATTCATGTGGAAAATTAATTAAAAATAAAAATAAAATTTCATTAATAACCGTAAACTTGGAAATGAATTGCTAACAATTTAAAAATATGAATGAAACCCTAAGAATTCAAGGTGAGGCTAAAAGTATTTATGAACAATGATATAAGAACTTTTAAAAAATCTAAAAAAATCCGTTAAATTAAATATAATTGAGTAAATTTCCACGAATTCAAGTAAATCAAAAAAATTCAAGATAATTAAAAAAAAAACTAACAATTCAGGTTGAATTAAAAAAAAAAAAACATCCGAAATCTTCAAATTTGTAAACCCCTACAAAAGCATTCAATTTAAATTCAAAAGAATTGGAAAAATTTTTTTTAATAAAAAAAATTTCATTAATTTCCATAAACTTAAAGTAAATTTAGAAGAAACTAGAGGTGAGAAGACTTCGATGAAATTCATAAAAATTCAAGATTAATTTTTTAAAAAATCCCTGTTTAAATACCAGTTTCAACTCAGAATTGGTTAAAATTGGAAAAATCTCTTCTTGAACTCAAAATTAAAATTCTTTGGAAAAATGTTCTGTTTTGTTTCAGAATTTTGTTCCTTTTCGAAAATTTCCAGTACTAGCTCGGAATTTTTAAGAATTTCAAAATTCCCGTTTCCAAGTCAGAATTATTATTATTATTATTATTCTGGATACATTCCAGTTCCAACTATAAATTTGTAAAAAAAAAAAATAAAAATTCCCTGTCAAAATAAAAGAAGTAAAATTCTTTTGATTTTATATAGTTTAAAAATTCTTAAAATGCTTCGAAATTTTATTTCAGAATCTTGAAACATTTACATGTTAAATTAATAATTAAAAAATATTTTTTTTTACTTATCACTTCTTAAATTAGAAGTTAAATTATTTTCATTTTAAATAGTTTAAACATCCTTGAAAAGCTTGAAAATTTGATTTCAAAACCTTGAAAAATCTAGAAGAACTTTCAAATATATTTTTAAATTAATTGAATTTGTTCTACAATTTTTCGAAAATCCTGTAAATTCAACAAAAGATTCCCAGAAAAATTTTAACTGATTTTTCATTTTGAAGAATTATATCAGAAAATAAAAAAATTTTTAAAGAAATTTCCAAAATGATCGACTTTTCTAATGGAAAATTCAATTGACTTCTAAAATATAATTATTCTTTTTAAATTCGACCATTTGGTTAATAATACATTTTTTAGGTTGAAAATTCAACTATTTGGTAAAAAAAATTTGTATCTTGTTTGAAAATTTAACTATTTTGTTCAAAATTCATTTTTTCCTTTGACGATTCATCACTTAAGATCAAAAACCTTTTTTTATTACAAAATTGAACTATTTTGAAAACAAATAATTTTTGTTGTTGAAAATCAATTTTTGTAACTGAAAATTTAACTTTTCCATTTTTGGTTGAAAAATTATCTTGTTAATCAGTTGAAAATTTTCTGTTTATTTAAAAATCTCTTCAGTTAAATTCAAAACAATTCAAGTGAATTAAACCATTTTTTTTAAATAAAAAAATTCCATTCATTTCATTAAAAAAGCTTTTTTGCCGAAAATTCATCTTTTTCAACTGAAAATTTTTATTTTTTCATGTTTGGTTGAAAAATTATCCCATGGTGGCCGTTGTAATAAAAGATAAAAATTCCCGGTATTTCCAGGTTTTTCCCCGGTTCGCAAACATTTTTCAAGATCAATGAAATTAAAAAAATCAAACTCTAAAGCCAAAGATGTTTCCATTTGAAGCTACAAACATTTTTTGATTGAACAATTTGAATTTAAATTGAGCATTTTAGGCTAGAAAAATTAAAAATAGAAGGATTAAATTTTTTCTATAAACTGAACACTTGTTAAATTAAAATTTATTCTTATTTTAAATAGTTTTAAAATCCTGAAAATGCTTCAAAAGTTTTATTTCAAAATCTTGAAGCATTTACATGTTGTTTTACATTTTTACAAATTTTTAGTTATTTTAAATTGTTTTAGAACTACTAAACATCTTTTAAAATTATTCGAATGTTTCCTAAAATTTTTTTACACATTTTTTTAAAATCCTGCGAAATTGAAAAATTTTCCTTCAAATCCTACGAATTCATTTTTAATAATTTTTCAAATCTTTTTAAATATTCTCTTCGAATTAATTTTCTAAAATAAAAATTCAATTTCAATTTTTCTATTAAATATTTTTTATTCGTCTGACACCTTTTAATTAATAATTAAAATTGTAACGTTCAACGCTTTAATTTTTTGTTTCGTGTTGAATATTTCATTTATAATTACTGATTTTTAATGAAAAGTCCGATATTTCTAAATATTAAGTAATTGTTCTTTTTCTTAAGTGAAAAATTTCAAATTGAATTGTTTAAAAATAGAATATTTTAGACTAAAATAATATTTTTAATTGAATAAAATCCTTTGATTATAAATATATTATTTTTAAATCTCAAAGACAGTTCAATTTTATCAAAAAGCTTAGACTTTAAACACTTCTAAATTTTTATTCTTATAAAGTTTTACAACTGAATTTTTAAATTCTTAAAATTAAAATTTACGCTTCAAAATTTAAAAAAAAAACTTGAATGGGAAATTTTTAAAGTAAAAGATTTTCGAAATACGCATTATAAACTGAATAATATTATAATTAGAAAATATCACAATTTAACTAAATATTTAAAAAAGATTGAAATCAAAGAAAGTTGGACAGATTTTTTTTCTTCTAAAAAATTTTTCAAATCCCGGTCGAAAAATAAATTTACTGTCATTTCCCGTATTTTCCCGGCCTTAAAAAATTCCCGATAAAATGTTTTTCTTCTGTGGTCTCTTTTCATAAAAAAAAGTCATCTTTCACGGTTGAAAAGTACCTTTTTGGTTGAAAATTCGACAATTTGGTAAAAAAAATTGTCTCTTGCTTGAAAATTGAACTATTTTGATAAAAATTAATTTTTTTGTTTGACCTGTTTGGTTAATTTGATTGAAAAATCGTCTTTGCTAATAAAAAAATCTTTTTTATTTTAAATTAAATCCTTTTTATTTAAATAACAACTCCTCGGTTGAAATTTGAACTACTTACATTAAAGTTAATTTTTTTGGTTACAGATTCATAGTTTTAGCTGAAAATTTGTGTTTTATTTGGTTAATTTTTTTTTTTAACTGAAAATTCAACTCTTTTTGTGGAAAACTCAATATTTTAGGGTTTCAAATTCCAATCTTTTGTGGAAATTTTAAATATTTGGTTTCAAATTGATGTATTTTATTGAAAATTCGTTTTTTCTTTGGCTTCTTAGTTTAAATTAAAATTTCGTAAAATATCTACAATTACATTTTTTGTAAAAAATACACCTTTTAAATTAAAAATTCAACTTCTTGGTTGAAAGTTAGTACATTTTTGGTTAAAAATGGATCTTTTTTAATGTAAAAATTTAGCAAATTACAGAGAGAAAAAAATTAGATATGAAAAAAATATTATCTAAAAAATTCGTTTTTCTGGTTGAAAATTCAACTATTTGATTACAAATTGATGTATTTTGTTGAAAATTCGTATTTCTTAGTTGAAAATGCCAATGTTTTATCAGAGAATTCGTTTCTTTCGTTTGAAAATTCTAGAAAGAATTTACTGAGAATTTAACCAATTGATTTTTGGTTAAAAATTTATCAGTTTTAGTTGACAATTAAACTAAAAATGTATTTTGTTGTTCAAATTTCTTTTTTGGTTCAAAATTAAACGATTTTAAAAACAAATAATTTTTTTTTTGAAAATCAATTTTTTAACTGAAAATTTAACTTTTCCATGTTTTGTTGAAAAATTATCTTCTTATTCAGTTGAAAATTTCCTGTATATTTTAAAACCACTTCAGTTAAATTCAAAACAATTCAAATGAATTGGACAATTTTTTTTAAATAAAAAAAATTCCATTCAAAAAGCATTTTTGCCGAAAATTCATCTTTTTTAACTGAAAATTTTTATTTTTTCATATTTGGTTGAAAAATTATCCCGTGGTGGCCGTTTTAATAAAAGAAAAAAATTCCCGACAATGAAAAGTTTCAAAAATATAAACCCGCGTTAACATCATTTTCAATACTTTAAATAAAAGAGTCAAGCAATGAAATTAAAAATAATTTTTTTTGACAACACTTCTTAAATTAGAAGTCAAATTATTTTTATTTTAAAAAGTTTAAAACGTCCTTAAAAGGTTAAAAATTTTATTATCAAAATCTTGAGAAATCTAAAAGAACTTTTACATATTTTTAAATTAATTGAATTTGTTCTACAATTTTTTGAAAATCCTGCAAATTAAAAAAATATCTATGAAATTTCCAAAATTATAAAAAAAGAATCTGGAAGATTTTTAGGGATTTTTCTTTAATTTGCATGATTTTCTAAAAATTGTAGAAAAAATTCGATTAATTTTAAAGTATATTTAGAAGTTCTGAAAGAAATTTTAACACTTCGCTTAAATGAATTGAAATAATTTTAAGTTTTTAATTAATTTTTAATTTTTTTATTAATTTAATTTTTAATTACTTTTGACTGATAATATAGTTTCATAAAATTTTTCAAGTAAAAGATCCAAATATTTTTTATAATATGAAAATGATAAATATAATAAATAATAATATAATCAATATTTATAAAAATAATACTTGATTTTGTTTTATTCATGGTTAAAAAAAATTGTTACTGAAAATTCGAATATTGTCTTGAACCTGCAGAGCTTTTAGTTTTAAAAATGTATTTCTTTCTGTAGAAATTTAATCTTGTTTGGTGAAAAATGAAACTGTCTAGTTAAAAATTTATCTATGTCGATAGAAAATAAACTTTTTTCTTGAAAATTTACATTTTGAAGCTGAAAATTCAACTGTTTTGCAGAAAATTTGTATTTTTGCCTCGAAAATTAAATAATTTGGTAGAAAATTTAACTGTTTGGTTGCAAATTGATATATTTTATTGTAATTTTGCCTTTTCTGGTATCTAGATTGAAAATTCAACTCTTTGTTTTAAAGTTGAACTATTTTCTTATAAGTTCTTTTATTTATTTTTTAAAATTTCCATATTATTATTATTTTTTTTTTTTGAAGAATCATAATTTTAGTTGAAAAATCGTTTTTTT
>NC_046665.1:124298205-124342067 GCF_010883055.1 Belonocnema kinseyi | reverse complement strand
TTTGATTTACAAAAAAAGTTCTATGGTTCAAAAAAAAATTTTGTTCAATAGAAAAAAGAGGTTGGTAATGTAGGAATTCCACTGTGTCGCATGCCCTTAATCCGAATTTCCAGTCGACTTAAAATTCTATTAAATGTAAAAAAGTTAAATAAAATTGTATTAAACTTCAAATAATTCTTATTTTAACATAAATCTAGTAAATTCACCAAATTTAACATTCTTTTCATAAATTTAATACTGTTTTGTTTGATAAAATAAAATAATTTTACTAATTTTAACCAAATTCTATCAAATGTAACAGAATTCTTATCATTTTAACATTATTCTACTAATTTCAATCGAAATCTAGTAAATTAAGAAATTCAACAAAATTCTATCAAATTTTAAAGAATCTAAATTCTAATAAATTCGCAAAATTTTGATGTAATTTAAAATATTTTTAGTGAATTCAACCTGATTAATTATAAAGAAATATTAAGTTAATTCTAAAAAATAATTCTCGCTAACTTAACAAAATTCAATTAAATATAAAAATGTTGAGAATTCATCTATATTATTTTTTAGAAATGTATAATTTGGTTCGAAATTAAATTATTTTGTTTAAAATTCGTCTTGATTAATATATTTTTTTAATTCAAATAAATTATAAATCTCTTTCTGTAGAAATTTAATCAGTTTTGATTAGAAATGCAACTATTTGGTTAAAAATTAATTAACCCGGTTGAAAATTAACCATTTTGCTGAAAATTCACATTATTTAGTGAAAATTCAATTGTTTTATCAGAGTAAATGTAAAATAATTTAATTAAAATTCCATGATTTCTATAAATTAAAAAAACAATGCCTGACCTGTAGCCAACCCTGTAATAAACATTAAATATTTACAAACCTTTGGCATCAACCTTCGCAGGAGTTTCTGTAACAGAAAGGCAAAATTTGCATCACGAAACTTTTCTTCCTTTCAAATAAAATAATTGTTAATATAAAATAAACAAAAAAACGAGATTATATCAGTTTTTATTTTTTGAACTGCAAAAAAAAACGGGTCAAAAAATTTGAAAGATAAAAATTGACTAAAATTTGTCTTTGCTAATGGTTTTGAATTTATTTTAAAAAATATTTAGTGTTTTTAAATGCAAAAAAAAGACTTTAATTCAAATTTTATATAAAGTTATCTGTAAAAGTGAGTAAAAACCTTCAAGAGGAATTGTAGTTCCGTTGGAAATTTTGCTGGGTGTTATGGCATCAGAAACTGGGCTTTTTTGAAGACTAGCTGGTATGGTATTCAAATTTTTTGGCGGTGTCCTCGATATTGGAGAATTTCGCAAATTCATCAAGAAGGCGCGGTCATAAACGATACGGGTACCTGCAGAAAAAAGTGATACTTTTTCAACAAATAATCTTGTAATTATTTTAGAATTATGAATAAAGATTTCTTTAACCAGGTAAAAAAACCCCCGGTTGGTAAAAAAATGTTTACGGTGATTGAAATTAAAGAATTAGAAAATGTTTTCATTTTAAGTAATCAAAACTGAACTGCAAAATAAAGTTTAAAAATGTTTTAATTCAATAATTTTTGATTCAGACAAATCAATCCATAAATTTGTAAAGGATTAAATTCTTGTTTAAAGGAAACATTTTTTAAATTAGAAATCAATACATTTTTGTTTTAATTCAATTAAAATTAAATAAAAAAATGATTAGGCACTATTAATTTTATGATGTGGGCAAATTTCTGAAAAATTATATTACATGGTATTCTTAATTATATTGGGACCATCGATTAATGAATTAAATAAAACTAACATAATTAACCATTTCCACCAAAAATAGAATAGTAACAATTTTAAATTAAAAAAAAATTTTATATCTAGCAAAAAAAAAAAAGATTTTTCCAAAAAATACATGAATTTTCAACGAAATAGTTGAATTTTCCACTGAAAGAGATCCTTTTTTAGAAAAAAAAATTTCAACCAAAGTTGTGAATTTTCAATTAAAATAATTATTCTTCAAATGAAATAAATTAATTTTAAACCAAAAAGATGACTTTTCTAACAAGAAGATTAACTTTCAAACAAAAAAAATTAATTTCCTAGCAAAAAATACGATTTTTCAACAAAATAAATATATTCTGAAAGAAGTAGTTGAATTTTCAAGTAAAAAAAAAAATAATAATTTTATACAAATACATTTAAAAATTTTTTCAACTAAAGTGATGGCTTTGCAAAAAATTAATAAGTCTTCAATTGAAATAGACGAATTTTCAAACGAAAATTATTTATTTTCAAACAAACAAACAAAATAATTTTCTAGCAAAAAAGCAAAATTTTCAAGAAAATGCATCAATTCTCAAATATTTTTATTTTTAACTAAAAAAGATTTGTTTTCAACCATAAATGGAATAGTTAAATTTTCTGTTAAAACAAAATTAATTTTCCACACAAAAAATAAATAAATTTTCAACTAAAATAATAATTCTTAATAATTATATATATTATATTATTAATGAATTATTCTTAATATTATTAATATTAATATTATAATATTTATTATAATATTATGAAATAATTATTCTTCATTTGAAATAAATACATTTTAAACAAAAAAACTCATTTTCTAGCAAAAAATACGATTTTTTAACAAAATAAATATATTCTCAAACAATTAGTTGAATTTTCAAGTAAATAAAGATAAATTTCTACTGAAATAATCGAGGAAATAGATAAATTTAATTAATTAATAAATATTTCACTGAAATAAAAAATCTTCAAACAAGATTTATTTTCAAACAAAAAAATTAATTTTCTAACAAAAAAATCAAATTTACAATAAAATACATAAATTCTCAACTAAATAGTTTAATTTTTCACGAAAAAAGATTATTGTTTAACCAGAAATAGAATAGTTAAATTTTCAGTTAACAAAATTAATTTTCTACCAAAAAATAAATTTTCAAACAAAATAATAAATTTTCAATTAAAATAATTATTCTTTATTAGAAATAAATCAATTTTTAGGGGAAAAAATGAATTTTCAAACAAGAAGATTAGTTTTTAAACAAAAAATTAATTTTCCATCAAAGAAAGACGATTTTTCAAATAAAAAATAGCTGAACTTTCAACCAAATAGTTTAATTTTAAACTAAAACCTATTAATTTTCAACAACAAAATGCGATAGTTCAATTTTCAATTTAAAAAATTCATTTTTACAAACAAAAAGTTTTCATCGAAATTGATGAAATTTCAACTAAAATAATGAATAAAGGAATTTTAAACCAAAAAGATGAATTTAAAAAAAATTAAATAAGTAACAAATAAATTGCCAACGAAAAATTGAATAGTTAAATTATCAGCTAATAAAATTAATTTTCAGCCAAAGAGATGAATTTTCAACTAAAATGATGGAATATTCAATTGGAATAGTTACATTTTCAGTCAAATAAAAATAATTTTCAACCAGGAATATTAATTTCTACTAAAAAAATTAATTTTTATCTAAAAAAGATAATTTTCCATCCAAAAATTGAATAGATAAATTTTGAGTTAAAAAATTAATGACAAACCAAATATATTAATTTCTAACTAAAATTATAAAAGGTTCAATTGAAATAGTTGCACTTTCAATTAAAAAAAAAATTAATTTCCCACCAAAATAAAAATTCCAACAAAAAAGTTAAATTTTCAGTAAAAGAAGAATTAATTTTCATCCAAATTTTTAACAAAACAGATCAATTTTCAACAAAACCTGGAATTCAGTTGAAA
This sequence comes from Belonocnema kinseyi, assembly GCF_010883055.1. Lineage (NCBI taxonomy): Eukaryota > Metazoa > Arthropoda > Insecta > Hymenoptera > Cynipidae > Belonocnema > Belonocnema kinseyi. The sequence goes on along the minus strand of NC_046665.1, from coordinate 124,338,305 downwards.
AAAATAATTTTATACAAAAACACAAAAAGAAATTTTCAACTAAAATGGTGAATTTGTAAATAAAATAAGTCTTCATTTGAAATAGACAAATTTTCAAACGAGAATATTTATTTTCAAACAAAAAAGTAATAATTTTCTAGCAAAAAAGTCAAATTTTCAAGAAAATACATCAATTCTCAAACAAATATTTTTATTTTGAACTAAAAAAGATTAGTTTTCAACCAGAAATGGTAGTTAAATTTTCAGTTAAAAACAAAATTAATTTTCCACACAAAAAATAAATAAACAAATTTTCAAAACAAAATGATGAATTTTCAACTAAAATAATTAATCTGAAATTGAAAAAAATAATTTTAATTTTAAATTGAATAGATAAATTTTTAGTTAAAAAAATTAATGACAAAACAAATATATGAATTTCTAACTAACATCATGAAATATTCAATTGAAATAGTTACATTTTCAGTTTAAAAATTAATTTCCAACCAAAATATAAATAAAAATAAAAATTCCAACAAAAAAGTTAAATTTTCAGTAAAAAAGAATCAATTTTCAGGCAAATTACAACAACAAAAAAACAGTTCAATTTTCAACAAAAAATGGAATTCAGTTGAAGAAAAATAATTTTATACAAATACACAAAAAGAAATTTTCAACTAAAATGGTTGATTTTCAAATCAAATAGACAAATTTTTAAACAAGAATATTCATCTTGCAACAACAAAAAATCATTTTTTAGCAAAAAAGTCCAATTTTCAAGAAAATACATCAATTCTCAAACAATTATTTTTATTTTCATCTAAAAAATATAAGCTTTCAACCAGAAATGCAATAGTTGAACTTTCAGTTCAAACAAAATTAATTTTCTACACAAAAAATAAATAAATTTTCAACTAAAATAATGAATCTTATTTGAAATAAATTTATTTTAAGCCAAAAAGATGAAATTTCAAACAAAATAAATTCATTTTCAAGCAAAAAGGACGATTTTTCAACTAAAAAAGACGATTTTTTATCTAAAAAAGATCATTTTGCAACCAAAAATTGAATAGATAAATTTTTAGTTAAAAAGATGAATTACAAGCCTAATATATGAATTTCTAACTAACATCATGAAATATTTAATTGAAATGGTTACATTTTCAGTTTAAAAAATTAATTTCCAAACAAAAGGTTAAATTTTCAATAAGAAAAAAATTAATTTTCAGTTAAATTTTTAACAAAACAGCTCATTTTTCAAGGAAAGAGATAAAATTTTCAATTAAAATGACGAATTTTCAAATAAAATAATTAATCTGAATTTGAAAAAAATAATTTAAGACAAAAAGATGAATTTTTAAACAAAATAAATTAATTTTCGAGCAAAAAATACGATTTACCAACTAAAAAAGACGAATTTTTATCTAAAAAAGATCATTTTCCAACCAAAAATTGAATAGATAAATTTTTAGTTAAAAAAATGAATTACAAGCCTAATATATGAATTTCTAACTAACATCATGAAATATTCAATTGAAATGTTTACATTTTCAGTTTAAAAAATTATTTTCCAACCAAAAAGTTAAATTTTCAATAAGAAAAAAATTAATTTTCAGTTAAATTTTTAACAAAACAGCTCATTTTTCAAGGAAAGAGATAAAATTTTCAATTAAAATGATGAATTTTCAACTAAAATAATTAATCTAAATTTGAAAAAAAATAATTTGAAGCCAAAAAGATGAATTTTTAAACAAAATAAATTAATTTTAGAGCAAAAAATACGATTTTCCAACTAAAAAAGACGAATTTTTATCTAAAAAAGATCATTTTCCAACCAAAAATTGAATAGATAAATTTTTAGTTAAAAAAATGAATTACAAGCCTAATACATGAATTTCTAACTAACATCATGAAATATTCAATTGAAATGGTTACATTTTCAGTTTAAAAAATTAATTTCCAAACAAAAGGTTAAATTTTCAATAAGAAAAAAATTAATTTTCAGTTAAATTTTTAACAAAACAGCTCATTTTTCAACGAAAGAGATAAAATTTTTAATTAAAATGACGAATTTTCAACTAAAAAAATGAATCTGAATTTGAAAATAATAATTTAAGACAAAAAGATGAATTTTTAAACAAAATAAATTAATTTTCGAGCAAAAAATACGATTTTCCAACTAAAAAAGACGAATTTTTATCTAAAAAAGATCATTTTCCAACCAAAAATTGAATAGATAAATTTTTAGTTAAAAAAAAATGAATTACAAGCCTAATATATGAAAATCTAACTGAAATCATGAAATATTTAATTGAAATGGTTACATTTTCAGTTTAAAAAATTAATTTCCAAACAAAAGGTTAAATTTTCAATAAGAAAAAAATTAATTTTCAGTTAAATTTTTAACAAAACAGCTCATTTTTCAACGAAAGAGATAAAATTTTCAATTAAAATGACGAATTTTCAACTAAAAAAATGAATCTGAATTTGAAAATAATAATTTAAGACAAAAAGATGAATTTTTAAACAAAATAAATTAATTTTAGAGCAAAAAATACGATTTTCCAACTAAAAAAGACGAATTTTTATCTAAAAAAGATCATTTTCCAACCAAAAAATTAATTTTCAACAAAAGAGTTTAACAACTCTTTTGAAAAAAAATATTGGCCTTATCAACCAATTAGTCAATGCGCTTGAACAAATGGAATTGAGTCATACTCTGTTTTTGACCTTGATGCGAAATCATGTGTCAAGAAAAAGATTTTTTATTTTGCATACGATTAAAAAATTAATTATTAACAAGTCGATAAAAAATATTTTTCGACATTAAATTTAATTGGCATAGATTTGAAATCTACTCGACAATCAAATGAAACTATTAAACCGGATTATTAAAATGAAGAAAAAAAAAAAGACTTCAGTATTTACATTTGCAAATTTTGAATTTTTCCATGACATCATGCTACGTTTTACTTTTTACTTCATTCTGACTCATGAATCCGATCATAAATAATTAAACAAATCTTTCTTCCTACTTTATTTCATATTTATTCGAGGTCTTATCAGGTGAGACAAATTCCACCTCATGCATAATCTATTTTTCAAATACAAAATATTTATTTTAATTTTCACACTTGTCAATTAAATTTGATTTATTTCAAATTAATTATCTTCAGATTTAAAAATAAATACAGTAATATTAAGTACATAATTTAACGGAAAAAAAGAGTTTTAAATAGTTACTTTGCAAATAATAGTTATGTAAAAACTTTGAACGTTTATAAATTTGTTTACCACTTTTGTATGACCTTGAGCTGATAGAAAATCATAAAAAAAATATCACCAAGGTGGAAAGAATATCTCGCAAATATTACTTACGTTTGCAAGGTATGCAAATCTATGAAAAAGTAAGAAAGAAATTTTGTTTTTTAATTTATAAAAAAAATGAGCTAAAAAAAGTACAAACGGGAATTTGAATCGATTAAATTAGCTTTGTTTACATCGAAAACCACGTGGCATGAGTCAAGCCAGTTTATCAGCACCTGTTGACTTCGTCACTGGACAATGGCCAATTTTCTACAAGTTAATCGCAGTTTAGGAATTTAGATCGAAATATTTTTTCGACTAAATTTTCACAATTTAAAATCGAAATTAGCATTTTAAAAAGAAGCATTTACAGTTTTATTAAAAAATGTTCAACGTTCCGAATCGAAGAAATTTTTTTTTTTTTTTAATAATCACTTTTAAGATAGAAATTTAGAATCAAAACGAGTTTTATTACGTATGTAATGAGGTTTTCTTGATTAGAATTTGTTTAAATTTCACTAAATTGCCGAATTTAAATTTAATTTGATTTTAATTTTCAACAAAATAATTGAATTTTTTAGAAGACATTTTATTCTTTAAAAAAAGGTGAATTTTGAATCCAATATGACGACAATTTAATGTCCAAATACCAGAAGATGAATTCCAAACGAAAAATTAAATAATTAATACTTAAAAGAAAAGAAAATTTCAATAAAATAGACAAATTTTCAACTAAATAGTTCCATTTTCAACTCAAAAGATTAATCTGCAAACAAGAAAATTAATTTTTAACAAAGTAGGTAAACTTTGAACCAAAAAAGACAAATTTAATTTTCAATTCAATAAAATCTCAATAAAGATACATTTTCAAAAAAAAAAATGGAAACGTGATATTTTCAGATTAAAAATTAATTTTCAACAAAATAGTTCAGTTTTCAACCCGAAAGATGAAACTTAAAACAAACAAAAAAATAAATTAAACCAAACTTTTAATTCTCATCTGAAAGTTTTCAATCAAAAATTGTTCGATTTTTAATGCATTTATTCAGAAATAATACAATTTCAATTCCATTGAATTTTAAATGATCCAATTTTCAAGATTCAAATTTGAAAATATTTCCATTTTTATCCTCTTAAATATTAATTTTTCTATTATTTTCGAAATTTTAATATAAAAATTTCAACATTCTTTAATTCAAAATAAAAATGTTCAATTTTGAGTGCTTTAAATTAGAAATGATACAATTTTAACTCTTTTCTAATTGAATTGTCTCAAATTTGAAAAAATATGCACTTTTAAACGCTTTTATTCAGAAACAATAAAATTTAAATTCCTTTTCATTGCATTTTAAATATTGTATTTTTTCACAATTTTACCTAATTTAAAATTGTTTGAATTTTTAATTATTTAGTTTTGAACGCTTTTAATAATAAATAATAAATTTTCAATTACTTCGAATTATAATCTGAAAATATTCCATTTAATTTTGATATCTTTTATTTAGAATCGTTAAAGGTTCAATTCCTTTTTGTTCTATTTGAATTGTTGTAATTTTTTAAAAATTTAACCTAATCTAAAATTGTTTGCTTTTGGACGTTTTCAATAAAAAATTGTTCAACGTATTTTCTACATTTCAAGCGCTTTCAATTTGATATTTCAATCCATAATTTTAAAATCAAAAATTATAATTTTCAAACTTATCATTTAAACTGGGAATTTTTGTTTTAGAATATTAGTATGAATATTTGACTAAAAAATGTCTTTGATGATCTCATATTTTCACTACAATATGACTTTGGCAGAAAAATATTGTTTACTTTTACGGACATAATTCCTAAATGTCACAGAAAATTTATTACATGTATTCATGAATTCTTTAATTACATTTAAATTTAAAAGCAGATTTTTATAATTACGCAACTACAATTTCTTTTTTAAAAGTATATTATTTAGTAGTGTCATTTTTAAATAATTTTACTTTCACACAAATAATGTTCAATGATAACAGCAAACATTACATTTTAATTTCAAAAATTGAAATCCAAAAAATTATCAAAAACATACAATTTTTTAAAGAACGATTTGTACACAAGAATTAAAGAATTTTTTTTTCAAATGTACGCTTTTTTAAAAATTAATACAATATATAATAATTAAATATAATAATATTAATATTAATAAAATAAATTATTTAATTAATTATTAATATTCTGTTAATATAATATTTAAATTTAATATATTTTAAATATTTAATTTTAAATAGTTTAAAAATCCTTAAAATGCTACAAAATTGTATTTCGAAATCTTGAAACACGTGCATGTTTTAAATTTATTCAAATTTTAAATTATTTTTGAACTTTTTTTCGAACTTCTAAACATCTTTTAAAATGATTCGAATTCTTCCTCAATTTTTATTTTTAATCCTTCAAAATTAAAAATATATTTTTTAAACCTTCCACTCATTTTTCACAATTCAGAAAATATTTTTAAATATTCTCTTAAAATTAATTTTTCAAAATAAAAAGTCATTTTCACTTTTCCTGGGAATTTTAAGATTTAAAAATTTTACTTGTCAATTAATTTTTTTCAAATAGAAAATCAATCTTTTTTTTAAACTTCCAATTATTTAAACATTTAATTTTTCATTTTAAAAGTTTGTGATTCTTATATTTTGAACTGATTCCGAATCGACTTGTAAAATCAATTAATGAATCAATTTGATTTGATTTAAAATTGAACAATTTTCTTAAAAAATCAATCTTTTTAGTCGAAAATTAAAATGTTTATTGCATTTTTTTTAATGAAAGTTTATCTCTTTGGTTGAAAATTTAACTATTTTGTTGACATTCTTTTTGCTGAAAATTCTAATTTTATGTTGAAATTTTTATTTTTATATCGAAAATTCGTCTTTTCAGCTGTAAAATTAATTTTAAAAAAATTAAATTTCGTCTTTATAGGTCAAAATAAGAAATATTACATGTTTTTTGTTGAATTTTCTACTTTTCAATTTTTTATGAAGGTTTCACTATTTTCCTGAAAATTATTTATTTTTTCGTTAAAATTCATATTTTCTGGTTGAAATTTTATTGTGTATACAAAAAATTATTTTTTTTTTGCTTCAAGGTTTACAAATTTAGGTACAATTTTTTTATTTCATAACTGAAAAATCTTTATTTTGTTGAAAATGCATCTTTTCAGGTTGAAAATTTTTTTTTTTGAAAACTCAAGTATTTTGTTCAAAATTTATATTTTATGGTAGAAAAGTAATTTTCTACTTGAACTACTTTGTTCAATTTTTTTTATGAAGGTTAAACTATTTTGTTGAAATTTATTTTTTATTGTTGAAAATAAAAAATTGGTTGAAATTTTCATGTTTGTACAGAAAAATTCGTCTTTAGGCTCCAAGGTTCAATAATTTAACTAAACTTTTTTTTCTTCGTAACTGAAAAATTTCTATTTGTTTAAAATTCGTCTTTTTGGTTGTAAAATAATTTTTTTTAAAATGAAATTTCATCTTTTTGTTGAAATATCAACTTTTACATTTTCTGTTGAGAATGCATCTTTTCAGGTTGAAAAATTTGATTATTTTGTTGAAAATACAAGTATTTTTTTAAATGTTTATATTTTATGGTAGAAAAGTAATTTTCTAGTTAAACTACTTTGCTGAATTTTTTTATGAAGGCTTAACTTTTTTGTTAAAGATTCTTTTTTCTCCTGAAAATTCATATTTTCAGGTTAAAATTGTTATGTTTGTACAAAAAATCCGTCAAGTATTTTCGATTTGCAAGTAATTTTTTACTGGAACTAGTTTGTTGAATTTTTTTTTAATGAAGATTCAACTGTTTTGTTGCAAAATATTTTTCCTTCCCCTGAAAATTCATATTTTCTGTTTTAAAACTGAAAAATCTTTATTTCTTGAAAATTCGTTTTTTTTTGTTGTACAATTATTTTTTTTGTAATGAAATATAATTTTTTTCGGTAGAAATATCAACTATTACACTTTTTGGCTCAGAATTCAATCTTTTAGGTTAAGAAATTTAATAATTTTGTTGAAAATGCAAGCATATTTTTAAAAAGTCATCTTTTATGGTAAAAAATTCACTTTTTTTGTTGAAAATAAATAAATAAATTTGTGAGAAGTATTGTCATAGAAAATTTAATAATTTAAATTAAAAAATCGTAACAAAGTTAGCCTAAGAGTTCCACATAACCTAACTTTTAAGTAAATTACTCATCAAAAGTTACTACCCAACTCTGATAAAACAAACAAATTTAAAATATAAAATCAGAAATCGTCTTAAAATGACGAAAATTTTTAGAAAATTGTCATAATGTTGGCACACTGTTCAAAACACTGTAGATTCGAATAATACCCACGCGAGCAGTTTTTAGTGACGGTCTCTTATCTCAAGACAAAGGCAAAAAAACAAAACGGAAATAAACTTCTCGACGTCACCTCCCGAAAGAACACAAAATCCAATCGAATCTTCGCACTTAAATTTCCTCATAAACACGTGGTTGTGAAAAAAGTTCATCGTTCCCGTGCACACATTAACATTTTTGATAAGACATGAGCGAACGAAAAAAAAATTTACTAACCTCCCGGTGTTGTGGAGAAAATCGTGCCTCCTGGTGTCGAGGAATAATCGGCAGGCAGCTGATTAGGATCGTGGATGACGACCCTTTTCGAGGGGATGCTCTGGCTTTGGGTGGCCTGTCTAGCGATCGGGGATGCCGACATTTTTTCTTCTTTCTAAATTCTATTTAATTAATCAAATTGTCACAATTAAAGGGAGGTTGGAAAATATTCCGCGATTATTAGGGTGATTTCGGTGGTAGAAACAATACGAGGATTAATGAGGATCGTGCCACGATGCGTTGGTATAAATTCTATTGATAGCGAGTTGAGGTTGCTGCCTGTTCCTGTCTATCTTGTGATATCGTCTGCTGCGCATCTGCGCAGTATTTATTTATTTTTTTGGCGGCCATTGTGTGTTTTGATTCGCGATAGAGGTAAGGTATTTCAGAGTTGGTGGGGGAAATCCAAGATGTCTACAGCCGAGGGACAAACAATGATGTATTTCAAGTTGTGACGTCGGCTGACGTCAGTTTTTTTAGTTTTAAACCAATCATCTGCTTGAAAATCCAGGTATTTTAAGGAAAATTGTAAGGAAAAAAGTTAGATTGAATTATGTTGTTCAAAATTTGTAGTTTTTTTATTAAATAATTTTTTTTAGTTGAAAATTGGTCTTATTTGTAATAATATTATTTCTTCACGTTAAAAAAAAGGTTAAAAATTTATCGGGTTCGTTTAAAATTCTTTTTTTTTCAATTGTTCTTTTTAGTTTTAAAACTTATTTCTTTTGTTGAAAATTATTTTTTTCTTTTAATTTTAAAATTAATCCTTTTGGAAAACGGCTATCAATTTACCGATTTTGTTGAAAATTCTTTCTTTTTAATTTATCTTTTTTAGTTGAAAATTTATTTCTTTTGCAGAGAAAAAATTTCTTTTTTCAATAAATTAATTGTTTAACCATACCATTTTTTGTTGAAAATTTAACTATCTTCTTGAATATTCGATTTCTTTATGTTATAAATTAATTTTTTTATTTTAAAATTTCTCCTTTTGGTAGAAAATTATATGTTTGAGAATTTATCTGTTTGGTAAAAAAATTATTTTATTGGTTGAACATTTAATTAAATTCCTTTTTTTTTTGAAACTTTGTTTTTTGTGTTGAAAATTAATTAATTCATTTTAACTTTTTAGTTAAAAATTCATTTAGTCTTTTAGGGTTGAAAATTTAAATATTTCGTGGGAAATTTATGTCTGATTTTTTTAGTTGAAAATCGATTAAATGAAAATGTAACTCTTATTTTCTTGAAAATTTAACTGTGTCGTTAGAACTCGTTTTTTTTTTAGTTCAAAATTATTTTTTCAATTTGAAAATTAAACAATTCCATTTTTCTTCAAAAATATATTTTTTCTTAGTTGGAAATTCAACTATATATGATTAAAAATTCATGTGTTTTGTTAAAAATTTGTCTTTTTTTGAAGAACATTATAATTGTCGTTGAGAAATTAATGAAAATTATTTTTTTTTGTTTAAAAATTTATTTTTTTACCTGAATATTGAACTATTTTGTTGGAAATTTGTAGTTTTTTCTGGTTAATTTTTTTTACAGTTGAAAATTGATCTTTTTATGTTAGAATATTATTTTTTCTCGTTAAAAACGGTTGAAAAGTTATCGATTTTGTTTAAAATTTTTTTTTCAATTTATCTTTTTTAGTTTTTAAATTTATTTCTTTTGTTGCCATGATTTTTTTTAGTTTGAAATTCGTCCTTTTGGTTGAAAATTATTTGTTTAAAAATTCATTTCTTTGGTTAAATATATATTTTTTTTTTAGTTGAAATTTCGCCTTTTTTTAGTTGATTATTTTCGTTGGAAAATGGTTGAAAATTTACCGATCTTGTTGAAAATTCTTTTTTTTTATTTATCTTCTTTAGTTGAAAATTTATTTATTCTTGACTATTCGTTTTCTTTTTGTTATAAATTAATTTTTTTTAGTTTAAACTTCGTGCTTTTGGTAGAAAATTATTGGTTTAAGAATTGATCTTTTTGGTAAAAAAAATTATTTAATTTGTTGAACAGTTAATTACATTTTTTTGTTTGAAACTTCGTTTTTTGTGTTGAAAATTAATTAAATAAAATTTTAACTTTTTTAACAAAAATTATCTTCTTGGGTAAAAATTTATTTTTGGGTTGAAAATTTAAATATTTTGTGAAAACTCTCTGTCTCAATTTTTTATTTTAAAATAAATTGAATAAAAATTTAACTATTCTTTGGTTGACAATCCAACTGTTTCCTTGGAACTCTTTTTTTGGTTCCAAAATTGTTTTTCTTAACTAACAATTAAACAATTCCATTTTTTTTAATATATATTTTTTTAGTTGGAAATTCAACTATATATAATTAAAAATTCATGTGTTCTGTTAAAATTTTGTATTTTTTGGTAGAATATTATAATTGTCGTTGAGAAATTGTGGAAAATTCTTCTTTTTTTGTCTTTGTTGAAAATGATTATTTTTTAGTTTAAAATTCATCCTTTTGGTAGAAGATTATTTGTTTGAAAATTCATCTTTTTGGCTATTTTTTTTTAATTTAAATTAAATGACAATTTTACTTGGCTTTGGTTGGAAATTCAACTTTTTTTTTAAACTTTTTTTTCAAAATTATTTTCTAATTCAAAATTAATCAATTCAATTTTAATTTGAACATTTTTTTAGTTGAAAATTTAGGTTTTTTGTTGAAAATTCATCTTTTTTTGGTATAATAATATTCTACTCGTTGACAAGCTCTTAAAAATTTACCGATTTTGTTAAAAATTATTTTATTTTTTTTGTTTTGTTTGAAAATAAATTTGTTTACCTGAATATTAACTTATCCATTTTTTAATGTATCTTTTCAGTTAAAAAATAATTTCATTTGTTGAAAAAATCGTTTTTTTTTTCGTTGAAAATTGTTCCATTTTTCGTTAAAGACCGAGTTATTTTTTTAACCAAACAGATGAATTTTTAAACGAGAAAATTTGATTTCTATTATGAAAGGTAAATTTTCATTAAAAAAAAAAGAATAGTTCAATTTTCAGGTTGAAAGAAATTAATTTTTAATTAAAAAAAAAGCAAATTAATTTTCAAGAAAAAAAAAGAATTTTCAACAAAAAGATGAATTTAAAAAAAAATACATGTATTTGCAACAAATCTTTGAGCAAATAAATTATTTTTTAACCAAGCAATGTATCTTCAACCAGAAAAATGGATTTTTAACCCAATAAAAAAAAAACGAAACTTCAATAGCATACATGAGTTTTCAAACAAATAGTTAAATTTTCAACTAAAAAAGTTACATTTTTTATAAAAACGGAATGGTTAAATTTTCATTAAAAAAATATATATTTTAAACAAAAAGAGGTAAATTTTCAATTAGAAAAATTTATTTTTAATAGTAATTCAAATTTTCAACCATTGCATTTTCAACTAAAAAATTAGAATTCCGAACAAATTTAATAGTTGATCTTTCTACCAAAACGAATTTTAATTTTTTTAAATGGTTGAATTCAACGAACACAGACGAATTTTAAACAAATTATTTAGTTGAATTTTGAGATAAAATAGATTTTACAGTTAAGTCTTTTTCAGTAGACAAAAAGAATTGAAAAAAATTGCAATTGTTATCCAAAGTACGAAAAAAAAATCGAAATAACTCAATTTAAATCAACAATTATATTAAATTCTCTTTTAAATGTTCTTTCTTTTTTTTCTAATGCAAATTAATTTTTTTAACTGAACACATAGGAATACTTAGATATTCAGTTGAAAATTTTTTATTTTTAACAAAAAGAAAACAATATTCAACAAAATAGTTTAATTTTCAACTAAAAATGATAATTTTTCAAATAAAAATGGAATATTTAATTTTGTATACATACTAAAAAATTAACTTTTAACAACAAAAAAGGAATTTTTATCAAACTAATTAAATTTTCAGCTAAGGAAATTGATTTTTAACAGAAAAAAAGAATTGTCAACAAAATAGTTTAATTTTAAGCTAAATAAGATACATTTTTAACAAAAAATGGAATAGTTAAATTATCAGTGATAAACAAATTAATTTAAAAAAATAAAATAGATGAATTTTCAACTAAAAAAGATCAATTTTGAAATAAAAAATGAAATAGTTAAATTTTTAGTTGAAAAAATTAATTTTCAACCAAATATTTGAATTTTTAACCAAATATGTAAATGAATTTTGAACAAAGAATATTGATTTTCTACAAAAATAAAACCGAAATTTCAATAGCATACAAATGTTTTCAAACAAATAGTTGAATTTTCAACTTCAAAAGTTACCTTTTTTTTTATCAAAATGGAATAATGAAATTTTCATTTTAAATGATTTCAAACAAAAAATCAAAAAGAAAGGGGTAAATTTCTATGTAGAAAAAATAATGTTTAACAAAGCTTGTAGTTCAAACTTTGAACCATTGCATTTTCAACTAAAAAATCAGAATTCTGACAAAATTTAATAGTTGATATTTCTAACAAAAAGTCTTTTAATTTTTTTTAAATTCACTTTTTAGGAATCTTTTTAGGAACAAAATATACATGAAATAGAATGAAATAAAACTGCAATTGCTACATTCTCAGTTAAAAAAATTTATTTTCAACAGAAAAGAAAGAATCGTAAACAAAATAGTTGAATTTTCAACTAAAAATATCATTTTTCAAACAAGAAGGGAAGACTTAATTTTTTTGAGTAAAAAATTAATTTTTAACAAAAAATGGGTTTTTAACAAACTATTTAAATTTTCATCCAAAGAAATTGATTTTTAACCAATGAAATTCATTTCCAACCAATAAGAATAATTTTCTACCAAAAAAAAAGAATTCCTAACAGAAAAAAAAAAATTGTCAACCAAAGAGTTGAATTTAAAACTAAAAAAGATACATTTTCAATCAAAAATGGAATAGTTAAATTATCAGTGAAAAAATTAATTTAAAAAAAGTTAAATTACCAATTAAATAATCGATTTTTCAATCAAATAGTTGATTTTCCAACTGAAAAAGATTTATTTTTAACCAAAAATGGAATAGTTGAATTTTCAGTAAAAAAATTAATTTTTAACCAAAACTGAATTTTCAATCAACTAGTTCAATGTTTCGCCAAAGAAATAAATTTTCAAAGAAAAAGATGAATTTTGTACCGAGAAGACTAGGTGAATTTTGAAATAAAAATAAAATAGTTAAATTTTTAGTTAAAAATATTAATTTTGAACAACGAAAAAAATAATTTGCAACAAAATAGTTCAATTTTCCACGAAAGAAATGAATTTTCAACCAAATATGTAAATGAATTTTAAACCAAGAATATTGATTTTCTACAAAAAATAAAATAAAAACGAAATTTTAATAGCATACAAGTGCTTTTAAACAAATAGGTGAATTTTCAACTAAAAAATTACCTTTTTATCAAAATGGATAAATTAAATTTTTATGAAAAAAAAATAATTTTCAAACAAAAAATCAAACAGAAAGGCGTAAATTTCCAGGTAAAAAATTAATTTTTAACAAAGTTGGTAGTTCGAATTTGCAGCCATTGCATTTTCAACTAAAAGATTTGAATTCTAACAAAAAATGTTATAGTTGACATTTCTAACAAAAATTGTTTCAAATTTTTTCTAAATTCTCTTTTTAGGAACAAAATATAGATGAAATCGATTGAAATAAAATTGCAATTGCTATATAGTGTTTGAAAAATTTATTTTTAACAAACAGAAAAGAATATTCAACCAAATAGTTCAATTTTCAACCAAAAATGATAACTATTAAAATAAAAATGGAATAATTAATTTTGTGTACATGCTAAACAATTAACTTTAAACAACAAAAAAGAATGTTTAACAAACTAATTAAATTTTCAGCTAAAGAATTTGATTTTTAACAGAAAAAAAGAATTGTCAACAAAATAGTTTAATTTTAAACAAATTTTTAATCAAATAGTTCAATGTTTCGCCAAAGAAATGAATTTTCAAATAATAATATGAATTTTCTACCAAGAAGATTAACTTTTTACCAAAAAGAATAATTTTCAATAAAATAGATGAATTTTCAAGTAAAAAAGATCAATTTTTTAATAAAAATGAAATAGTTAAATTCTTAGTTGAACAAAAATTAATTTACAACAACAAAAAACCTCATTTTCAACAAAATAGTTTAATTTTTCACCAAAGAAATAAATTTTCAACCAAATACATAAATGAATTTTGAACCAATAAGATTTTCATCAAAAACAATAACTTTCATCAAAAAATTAATTTTCAAAAACAAAAGGGATCAATTTTCAATTTAAAAAATGAATTTTGAACAAAGTTTGGAGTTCAAATTTTTAAAAATTGCATTTTTAACTAAAAAATGAGATTTCTGAAAAAGAATGTAGTAGTTGATATTTCTACCAAAAGTATTTTAATTTTCTTAAACTGTTCAATTTAACCAAAATAGACGAATTTTAAACAAATTATGTAGTTACATTTTCGGATAAAACGAAAAAGTGCATCATAAGAAAAGTTCGAAATGACTCATTTCAAATCAACATTAGACCGTGTTTCAAATGTTCTTTCTTTATTTTGTTTTCTAATGAAAATTAATTTTGTCACTGAAAACTTAGGAATACTTACCTTTTCAGTTTAAAAAATTTATTATTAACAGGAAAGAAAGAATGGTAAACAAAATAGATCAATTTCCAACTAAAAATGATAATTTTTCAAACAAAAATGGAAAGTTAATTTTTAAGTATCAAAAATTAACTTTTAACAAACAAAAAATGAATTTTTAACCAATAAGATTCATTTTCAGCCAATAAGAATAACTTTCTGGTGAAAATTAGCAAATAAAAAATTAATTTAAAAAATAAGTTAAATTTTGAAGAAAAGAAATGATTTTTCAATCATGTATTCGATTTTCAACTGACAAAGGTTTTCCAAATTAAAGAAATGAATTTTGTACCAAGAAAATAAACTTTTTACCAAAAAAGAATAATTTTCAATAAAATAGATGAATTTTCAAGTAAAAAAGATAAATTTTTAATAAAAATGAAATAGTTAAACTTTTAGTTAAAAAAATTAAACCAAAAATTTGAATTTTCAACTAAAAAAATTACGTTTTTTTATCAAAATGGAGTAGTTAAATTTTCATTTTAAAAAATTGTCAAAACAAAATTGCGAAAATTTTCTATTAGAAAAATGAATTTTTTACAGCGTTTGTGCTTCAAATTTTCAACCCTTGCATTTTTAACTAAAAAATCAGAATTCTGAAAAAATGGAGTAGTTGATCTTTCTACCAAAAAATATTTTAGTTTAAAAACAAATTGTTAAATTCAACGAACAAAGGCAAATTTTAAACAAATTATTTACTTGAATTTTTAGATCAAACCAAATTGTTGAATTTTCAAGCTGAGAAGACGCTCGGGAAGTATACGTAAGTGTGATTTTGCACATGTGTGTGTGTGCGTACTTCTGGCCATAGAAAAGTGACCATTTTTGGTGAAGTCCATGCATTGCAGATTGGTCTCCTTATATCTATTCTCCATGAGATTCTCTTTCAATTGTTGGTATAATAAAAAACGTCTATTTTATCGAACTTATAAAGTATTTTATTATATTTGAGGTTATGTACACCGTTGGAACATTCTTAATAATAAAAAATAAAAACGTAACTTACACTTAGACGGTGCCCTATAAGAAATTAACAAGTTTTATCACGATCTTTTCTCGAATAATCCCTATGAGGCTTCTGTCTGTTGGAAAAAGTGCTCAAATAAGTAAGAACTTCTCTCTCACTCGGAGTTGAAACATTATCACTAATTAATGACACTTCGCTATCGACCACTTTCCACATTTCCGGCGGAAGTTCACCTGGACTGTGGCCTAACGTCGATCGATGAAGAAATTCGTAAATCGAATTAATATCAACACCATTTAATTCCTGAGGTGTCGGATGTTCTTCAAATAGTCGTATAAACAAGAGTGCTTTAGCGACTAAATTGTCATCTTCGGGCGAGAAATAAGAATGTAGCCAAAAATCGAGTGGATCATTTGAGTCGGACTTGAACGCTTTCGCTTGGACTGAATATTTATTTAACAGTGCTTTGATTGCTCCCAACGATTTATTTGGGATCGCTGCAGCAATTCGATTCAAATTTTGGTGTCCTTCGGTTTTCAAAATCTGCAGAAGCATTGCCTTCTCGGATCGACTCCAAATTTTCCGAATTGGTCGATCTTCGGTTGAATCCATTGTTTCCTTAAAAGATAGAACCCTTTTTTCATTTTGTAGAGAGTTATAAGATTTTAAATTAAATTTAGAAAAGAGTAATTACTTTTTTTTCTCGAACTTTGTGAGTCCAAAATTCACAAAATCCTCGGGATCGGTTCTGTTTGGTTATGTCAGGTTATGTTATCTAGTTGTAAATAAACCGAAACGACACGAGGGAGCGCTAGCTACTTCAGTCAAAATTCTGCGCAAATTCAAACGGGATAAATGAAAAATTGAGTTTTTTATATAAACGAATAATTATTATTTTTTTGTTTATATAAAAAAAGCAATAGTATCATTAATTTAGTTTTAAAATAAACAAATTTACATTTTAAGTGCATTTAGTCTTTATTGGGTTTTTATTAATTTTACAGATTTAAAATAATTATGCCTACTGAAAAAACGTTTCCGGGTTTACGCTTTTATAGAAAATTCGTCTTCTTGGACTGAAAATTCTAAAATTTGTTTTAATTTTTTTTCTTTCTTAACTGCAAAATCTGTTTTATTTATTATGGTTGAATTTAAAAATTTAAAACACTTTTCGATAGAAATATAAACTATTACATTTTTGTCAGAATTCTGATTCTTTAGTTAAAAATGCAATGATTGAAAATTTAAACTACAAACTTTGTTACAAATTCATTTGTCTAATTGAAAATGTACTTTTTTTAAAACTGTTTTTTTTTAATATTTTTGTACTGAAAATTTAACTATTCCATTTTGATAAAAAATGTAACTTTTTTAGTTGAAAATTGATCTTTTGGGGTAAAAAATTTAACTATTGGGTTCGAAATTTATTTTTCAGGTTGAAGATATATTGATTTAGTTGAAAATTAATTTCTGTGATTAAAGATTTTGTTGAAAAAGCAAGTATTTTGTTAAAATTAATCTTTTTGGCTAAAAATTCTTTTTTTTCTTAAAAATTAGGTTTTTTCATTAACAATTAATTTTTTTGTGAGTAGAAATTTAACTTTCTTTTTTTATTGAAAATTTAACTTTTCCATTTTTTCTTGAAAATTTACCTTTTTTAGTTAAAAAATCATCTATTTTATTATAAAACTTTTATTTTTTTGGTAAAAAGTTCATCTTCTTGGTACAAACATCACGATTGTATTTCAAAATTCATTTCTTTTATTTGGAAACCCTTTTTTTAAACGTAACTATTTTGTTGAAAGATTTATAAAAATTTGTTTGAATTGAAAATTCAACTTTTGCATTTTTGGTTGAAAATGTATCTTTTTTAGTTGAAAAATCAACTATTTGGTTAAAAAATCATTTCTTCTATTGAAAGTTTTACTTTTTTTTATTTAATTTCTTTTCACTGATAATTTAACTATTCTATTGTGTGTTGAAAATGTATCTTATTTAATTTAAAATTTAACTATATTTTTGAAAATTCATTTATTTTCCAAAAAATTTAGTTTTTTTGTAGTAAATTTTTTTATTGATTAGAAATGAATCATTTTGGTTAAAAATCAGTTTCTTTGACTGAAAATTTAATTCGTTTCTTAAAAATTAATTCTTTGTTAAAAGTTAATTTTTTGTATACAAAATGTATTATTCCATTTTTGTTGGAAAAGTTATTATTTCTAGTTAAAAATTGAATTATTTTGTTAACAATTCTTTTTTTTTTTCTGTTAGAAACGAAATTTTTTCGAACAGGAAATGTAGCAATTCCTAAGTTTCCAGTTTAAAACATTAAGTTTCAACCAATGAAAGAAAACAGTTTTTCTTAAAAATAATTAAATTTTTTAGCCAAAGAAGTAATTTTCCAACTTAAAAGACGCAACAAAAACAAAATTAATTTTGAAGCAAAAATAGTTTAGTCAAAATATGAATTTAAAAAAATTAAACAAATGAATTTACAACTAAAAAAAATATTTTTTAAATAGAATGGTTAACTATTTACATTAAGTAATACTGTGAATAATAATATATATTATTTTTTAAAATTTTATAGTTAAAAAAATTAATTTAAAAAAAAAACAAACACTTTTTTAACAACAGAAATTTATTTTTAATACTAAAACATATGATTAACTAATATGGAATGGTGCAATATTCAGTTAATACAATTAATTATAAATCAAGGACATGAAATAATTTTCAATAAAATCGTTCAGTTTTCAACTATAAAAGATATATATTTTTAACCAAAAACGAAATTGTTTAATTTTCAGTTTAAAAAAATTTATCAAAAAATGAGTTTTCTACAACATAGTTGATTTTTAACCAAAATAGATGAATTTTAAAAGAAAAATTGTCTACCAAAAAAGGTGAATTTTCAATAACATAGTAGAATTTTCAAAGGAAAACATAATTTTCTAACCAAAAAGATAAATTTTTAATAAAAAATGTGAATTTTCAACGAAAAGAGACGAATATGCTTTTTTTTACCTAAAACCCTAAATTTTCAATTCAAAAACAATGTAGATGAGAGGGAAAACGATGATTTCAATAAAAAATAATATTATTCGTATACATAAAAGTTCAGAAAAGTGATTTTAAATTAAAACTAAAGGAAACTCCCCTACCTTTTTGATCCTCGGCCCTCGGCGTGCAGACATCTTGCCAGCTGACGTCACAACTTCAAATACCCCCACTTGAAGCACCCACATTGATATTTTCACACTGCGCATGCGTTGCGCCGGCAACTGGATTGGTTACTGCTAGCGCGCTTATTTACAATGATTAAATATGCAAATCAATTGTTTACAACAAATTATAATTGTAAAATTTGTAAAGGTATTAAGCATAATTTAAAGTTTATATTTAAGATAAAAAAGATACTCTTTCCTTTAAATTTAAAACCGATTATTTATTTGTAAGGAGTTACACTGCCGTGCAAAAGTTTTAGACCACCTCTTTTTTATGACTGAATAAATTCTCTTAATTTTAATTATACCAGAGCTAAAATAATTTCTCTTCAAAAGGTTGATTGTTTTCGAAATTTTGTATAAAATAAACCCAGGGTGAAGCCAATTTGTCTAGTTTTTAAGTAGATATTGCAAAAATAGTGTAAATTTCAATGTTTTCTTAAATTTTCAATAACTTCCGAAATAGTCAACATTTTTCAATGTTCTTGGGCTCATTTTTGAAGCTTTTTTTGCCGCATTACAAAAGCTTATGAGTATAAATCGCAAAAATTTTATTTTTGGATTGAAGGAACTTGAATTTGTAACAAAAAAGTTGGGAAAATTGCAATATTATTTTTGGTAACAAAAATATTTTTGTAAAATATATGAAACATATAATCATGAAGTTTCAATGTAATTTCCTCAAAATATATATTTATTTAACTTTTATTCTGATTTGCCTACAGATGAGATGTTTTCAAATTTTTCCAAAACAATGAACCTTTTAAAGATAATGTTGTTTAACTCGTATTGGGATGTAAAATACTCGAATTCGCCACCTGGTGACAGAATCGGAAAGCCCTGAGCGTAGGTAAATTTTGACGGGAAGTATAGGCGAATATGCGAAAATAATTTTTCTAAAGGGATTAGAGTGTTTTTTTATAGTGAAACCGAGGAAAAAAATAAAAAGTTATAAATAAATAGTTACAAATAAAATAAATCAAACTTTATCAATGGAGTTTTTGCCACGAAAATCCAAGAGCAAAGTGTATTGTTGTGTGTTTAGTTGTTCTTCTATTGCTCGAAAGCATGAAACGGTTCGGTTTTTCTGAAATGTAAATAAACTCCTATTTAAAAAAATGTATGAAAAATCTTATAGTACATTTAAAGCATTTACTTATAGTATGGCTCGAGAAATAAAACAGAATAAAGTAAAAAATGCACGAAATTGAAACGGATTTTCAAGCTTGTTCCACTTTCAATAAAAAAGTTTGAAGAAAACGTTATAATCATCAAGTATTTATCGTTTTTATTCTTCAATAATTTTTCAGCATTCCGAGTGAAAATAATCAAAGCAGGTTCTAAATGAAAATATTATTTTAGGTACAAATATATCAACATAACCTCCAAATCTGAAAAAATGTTACTGCTGATTTTTCATTTCAAGTTGATATAAATGAAATTTTGCATTGAAATGACGATAGTTGATATTACATTGTAAATGTTTATGAGGGGAAAAATTGAAGAATTTATTATTTAGACAACAAGAGTTTTTAAATTCGAAGTTTGCAAACAAAATGCAATAATAGAAACTGAAGTTTCATTTTCCACCTCTTTTCCGCAAAACAGAAGATGTGCTGCATATAAAAGTCTTTCTCTTCTACGAATTTTCTACATGCCGGTGTAGATTTTATGAAATCATAAATTTGAGCCACATTGCTTTTGCCGCTAGTGGTGCGCTCAAGATTTCAGAATTCAGTCACAAAAAAAGAAGTGGCCTAAAACTTTTACACGGCATTGTAAATCAGACAATTATTTCAATATTTCACGTTATGAGTCTATTTTGTGACGCAGGAGTTGTTTCTTATAATTGTAACATTATTATTTATTGTGAACAATTCACTTGAACATTTAATCATTTGAAATAAGCGCGTCAAGAGTAACCACTTCGGTTGTCGACGCGACGCATGCGCAGTGTGAGCTTATTTCGATATTCGATAAAATTCGATTCGATCGTTTTGAACAGCCCCGTGGCAGTTGAGGTAGCGCCACGAACTTGGACTATTTTGACGATTGGAGAATAGCCTACAGTAATAGAAGTAGAAAGAATGTAGTCGATTCCTACTATACTACATTACTAACAAGGGGTTACCACTTTTCATATGAAGGAAGCAAATACTAGTTACAAATAAATGACTCCATAGATCGATTATTTATCGATTATTATGAGGGTTTTAGAATTTAGGTTGGTTTTTATTTCTTAGAAGGGCTCCTCTTCACAGTGTTAAAAAGCTTGACAGTTCATTCCAGTATATTTTCTCTTTTGAAGTAACAAAAATCATTGAAATTCATTCGTTTGGCTCATTTTTCATTGAAATTTCGCGAATTTAAAAATGCCTAAAACTTCCCAAAGTAAGAAGGCCAAAGGTAAGGCAGTCAAAAGTGACTTGCCAAAGCGTTCATCGGGTAAGAAGTTTCAGTTACAGTGGTACGATGAATACCCGGAATGGAGAAATTGGGTAAGACCAATTAAAAACGACAATTTGTTCTATTGTCGCGCTTGCAAAAAACCATTTTCTTGCAGTAAATCAAATATTGAATGTCACGAAAAAACTAAAGTACACGCAAAAGCATTTAGCTTGCTGAAATTTGACGAAGCACGCATTCTGTCGCAAACAGCTTCAGGTAAATTTCTCACTCGATCTGGCAGCACTGTTGAAGTTGAAGACTATTCAGTGTTAAACATGGCGGACCGCAAACCCGAGGAAATCGTAACCGAGTGTTCTCCCGAGAAAAAAGTTAAATCCGAGCTAGAAAAATGCGAAAACGACGTCAGTGTTCACAAGAGTGCAATAAGTCTGTCGAACTTTCAAATGAAACGACTTCTGAATGTAAATAGTGCAAGAAAGCAGGTTTTCGTTGAAGGGAACTTTGCCGGCCACGACAGTTCGGCGATTGTTATCCTCGAGAAGAAGAGCTTTCCGGTCGAAGAAATATTCCTCAACAGAGGCTTTTTCAACGAGGGAACCATCATTCGAAAGAATTATCGAAACGGGATTTATGGAAATTACGAGTGTTTCCCAACGCGGGAATATAACGGTACGGCTCTTGTGTTTACATTGGTGGTCAGCATTTTTATTTTCGCTAGTCACTAGACGAGTATCATTAGCATCTTTGGTAGCAACATTGAAAGGAAGCTAGCGATACGGACTCCTGCAGGGTTAGGAGAAATTTTTTTTTTTTTAATTTTTACATGTGCCGAAATAATCTGCCTTTTTTTTCACCAAAATTTCGGTACAAATAGCCCGTTTCCGGCTATATTTGTGCCGAAAAATGCTGCTATTTTTGTAGAAATTTCAGTACAGATAGCGAAAGTATAATTTTTTTATATTTTTGTTTTGTTTTAGTGAAGGGACAGAAATTTCCGAGTATTTTAGTCACAATCTGTTGAAATACTATTTTTAAGTTTACAGTTTGAAGTTCAATTTTGAACGCACCCGATTTTAAATGTGGACATTTGAACGTACTAGATTAAAATTATTCCTTCAATATTTTTAAGCATTTAAAATAAACTTCAATTCTTTTTTAAACTTTTATTTTTTGTCTATAAATTATCAAATTTTTTTTCAGTTAAAAATTCGTCTTTTTAGTAGAAAATTATCGTTATTGGTGGTAAATTTAACTATTTAAAAAAAAGACATGTATTTTATTGAAATTTTTCTTTTTGGATAGAAAATTAATTTTCGTGTTTAAAATCTCATTTTTTTTTTTTGAAAATTAATATAAATTAGTTAAAAATATAACTATTTTGTTTTAAATTCGGCTTTATTTAATTTTAAAAATTAAAAGTTTAATATCTCAAATCTTATTCATTATTTATTCCTTTCCTTATTTGAAAATTGAACTAAAAATTTTAATGTTCCGTTTTTTTGTTATAAATTTATCTTTTTTTGTAGAAAATGATCTTTCTTAGTGGAAAATTAAAAAATTTTTAGAAAATTAATTTTCGTGTTTAAAATTTTATATTTTTGGTTAAAAATGAATTTCTTCGGTTAAAAATGTAACTATTTTTTTTTTCAAATTCGACTTTATTTCTAATAAATTAATTTTTAAAAATAAAAAGTTTAATATTTCAAGTCTTATTTAAACTGTTATTTTTTAGTCAATAATTTATTAACATTATATCTTTTTTAATTAAAAATGAAATTGGTCTTATCTATTTTAAAATGAAATTTTCAATCTTTTAAAAGTAAAGAAAAATTAAAATTAAATTGTATGAAAATCCAACTATTTGTTGGAAAATGTATGTATTCTGTTGAAAATTCATGTTTTTGGTAGAAATTTATTTGTTTTGTTTGTTGAAAATTCATGTTTTGGTTGATAATTCATTTTCTTAGTTGAAAAATGAACTATTTTTTTGGTAGAAAATTAATTTACGTGTTTAAAATTTCATATATTTGGTTAAAAATTTATTTCGTTGAAAATATAAATTTTTTGTTTTAAATTCGGCTTTATTGCTAGTAAATTAATTAACAAAATAAAAAATTTAATATTTAAAATCTTATTAAAACTCTTATTCTTTAGTCTTTAAATTATTTTTAAAATATTGTTTATGTGAAAATTCAACCATTTGGTGGAAAATGTATGCATTATGTTAAAAATTTATATTTTTTAGGGGAAAATTTGAGCTTCTTAGTGTCAGTTTTAACTAGTTTTTCTTTTTTTATATGTTGTCTTTTTTATATAATTTTTTTTTGGTTTAAAAAAAATTAATACTTGGTTGATAATTCATTTCCTTAGTTGAAAATTGAACTGTTTTCTTTTAAAAAATTGAACTAAAAATTTTTATGTTACGTTTTTTGTTATAAATTTCTTTTTTCAGTTAAAAGTTCAACTATTTGGTTAAAAATGTATGTATTTTGTTGAATAAACGAATTTTTTTGTTTAGAAACTGATCTTTCTTGGTGGAAATTTTTTTAATTTTTGGTTAATTCATGATTTTTATTGAAAATTCGTCCTTTTTGGTAGAAAATTAATTTTTGTGTTTAAATTTCATATTATTCGTTAAAAATTAATATAATTTAATTAAAAATATAACTATTTTGTTTTAATTCGGCTTTATTGCTAGCAAATTAATTGACAAAATAAAAAGTTTCATATTTGAAATCTTATTCAAACTCTTATTCTTTAATCTTTAAATTATTATATAAAAAAATTATTAATGTGAAAATTCAACCATTTGATAGAAAATGTATGCATTATGTTGAAAATTTATATTTTTTAGGAGAAAATTTTATCCTTAGTGTCAAATTTAACTAGTTTTTCTTGGTTTTTTTGCTGATAAGTTGCCTTTTTGATTTAAACTTTTTTTCTTTTGTTAAAAATTAATGCTTTGTTTGATAATTTATTTTTTTAATTGAAAATTGAACTATTTTCTTGAAAAAAAAATGTTAACTGAAAATTTCAATGTTTCTTTTTTTTTGTTATAAATTTCTCTTTATTTTTGTAGAAAATGATCTTTTTTTTGTGGAAAATTGAACAATTTTTGGTTGATTCATGATTTTTATTTAAAAATTGTCTTTTTGGTAGAAAATTTTTTTTTTTTTCGTTGAAAATTCAACTATTTTTTAAAATTTAATTTTCTTTGGATGGAAATTAATTTTCTTTCGTTGAGAGTATAACTATTTTGTTTTAAATTCAGCTTTATTGTTAGTAAATTATTTTAAAAAATGACAAATTTCATATTTCAAATGTTATTCAAACTCTTATTTTTTAGTCAATAATTTATTTACATTTTATCTTTTTTAATTCAAAAGAAAATTGATCTGATCTATTTTCAAATGAAAAGTTTAAAATTTTAAAAGTAAAAAAACTTTAGTTCCTATTTGAACTATTATTTTTTAATCTTTAAATTATAAAATAAAATTCTATGAAAATTCAACTATTTGTTGGAAAATTCATCTTTTTGGTAGAAACTTATTTGTTTTGTTTGTTGAAAATTCATTTTTTGGTCGATAATTAATTTCCTTAGTTATAAATTTAACTGTTTTCTTGAAAAAAAATTTTTAACTGAAAATTTAAATGTTCCTTTTTTTGTTATAAATTTCTCTTTTTTAGTTAAAAGTTTAACTATTTGGTTAATAATGAATGTATTTTGTTCAATTAACGATTTTTTTATAGATTGATTTTTTAAAATATTTCTTTGTGGAAAATTTAACCATTTTTTGTTAATTTATGATTTTTATTGAAAATTTGTTGTTTTTTTTGGTAGAAAATTAATTTCTTTCGTTAAAAATTCAACTATTTTAAAAATTGTTATTTTATTTTGTTGAAAATTAATTTAATTAACTGATAATTTAAATTTTCAACTATATTGTTGAAAATCCATCTTTTCGGGAGAAAATTATCATTATTTGTGGAAAATTTATACTTGTTTTTTAAAAATGCATATATTTTATTTTATTTTTTATTTTTTGGTAAAAAATTAATTTTCGTGTTTAAAATTTCATATTTTGTGGATAAAAATTAATTTTATTTCGTTGAAAGTAAAACTATTTTGTACTAAATTCGGCTTTATTGTTAGTAAATTAATTTAGAAAAAGAAAAGTTTAATATTTCAAGTCTTATTCAAACTGTTATTTTTTAGTAAATAATTTATTAATATTTTATCTTTTTTAATTCAAAAGAAAATTGATTTTATCTATTTTAAAATGAAAAGTTTAATATTTTAAAAGTATCAAAAAAAAACTTTAATTCCTATTTAAACTATTATTTTTTAGTCTTTAAGTTATAAAAATAAAATTGTATAAAAATTCAACTATTTGGTAAAAAATGTATCTATTCTGTTAAAAAATCATCTTTTTAGTAGAAAATTATGCTCCTTGGGGGAAAATTTAAATTTTATGTTAAAAATTAATTTTTTGGTTGATAATTCATTTCTTTATTTGAAAATTTAACAATTTTCTTCAAAAAAAATGTTAACTCAACATTTGAATATTCCGATTTTTATTATAAATTTATCCTTTTCAGTTAAAAGTTTCACTATTTGGTTAAAAAGTTATGTATTTCAATGAATAATCGAATTTTTTGTGGAAATTTATCTTTCTTTATAGAAAATTTAACAATTAAAAAAAAAAAAATTTAATGAAAAACTCGTCTTTGGTACAAAATTAATTTTTTTCGTTGAAAATTCAACTGTTTTTAAACATTTTATTTTATTTAGTTGAAAATTAATTTAATTAATTGATAATTTAACGGTTCCATTTTTGATTATGAAACCTCTTATTTAATTTACATTCAACTATATTGTTAAAAATTCATATTTTTGTTCGAAAATTAATTTTTATGTTTAAAAATTCCTATTTTTGGTTAAAAATTAATTTCTTTGGTTGAAAATTTAACTATTTATTTTTGCTTGAAAATGTATCTTATTTATTTTTTAATGAAATGTCTTTAAATAATAATAAAAAAAATTATATAAAAATCCAACTGTTTGACGGAAAATATATGCATTCTGTGGAAAATTCACTTTTTTTAGTATAAAATTATGCTTCTTGCTGAAAATTCAAGTAGTTTTTTTTTTTTGAAATTCTTCCTCTTAGTAGAAACTTTTTTTTTAATTTCATGTTTTGGTTTTAAATTAATTTCCTCAGTTGAAAATTGAACTATTTTTCTGTTAACAAATTATCTTTTTTGGGTTAAAAATGCAACTATTTAATTAAAAATTCATTTACTTTGTTTAAAGTTTCAATGTTTGTAGAAAATTATCTTTCTTGGATAAAAATATAATTTATGTTTATGGATAATTATTTATTTTAATTATCATGGATAAAAATGTATTTTTTGGTGGCAAATGCAACTTCATGTTTCTAAAAATTAATCATTATTAATTGAAAATTCATTTCTTTTGTTGAAAATTGAACGTTTCTTTCAAATTAATTTTTTAACTGAAAAAGTTTTCCATCCTATTTTTAGAAAATTCAACTTTTAAAAAATTTTGTTCCTCTTCTGCCTCCTTTTTCTATTTATATACAAAATTTTTATATTTTTGGCTAAGAATGTGCATGTTTTAGATAAAAATGTTATTATTCGTTTGAAAAATTAATTTTCTTTTTTTAATAATTCAACAATTTCATGAAAAAGTCATCGTTTATTATTGAAAATGTACTTTTTTTTTCTTAAAATGTCAACTGTTTCTAAAATATTCATATTTTTGGATCAGAAATTTACTTCTCTTATTGAAATTCATATTTTCGGTTTAAAAATTCAATAATTTAGTTGAATTTTTATTCTTTTCCAACTGAAAAATCTATTTTTGTTTGAAAATTCAACTCTTTTTGTTGAAAAATGTTTTTTTTTTTCGTTTAAAAATTCACCTTTCAGTAGAAAATGAATTTTTTCTGAAAAAATGCAACTGTTTTGTTGAAAATTCACCTTGTTTGTCGTTTTTGCATGCCGATTTAACAGTTTGGTAGAAAATTGAATTATTTGGTGGAAAAATTGCGTATTTTGTTGAAATTTTGACTTTTTAGGCAGAAAATCAATTTTTTGATGAAAAAAAATTATATTGTTGAAAATTCCACAATTTTGTTGAAAATTTATACTTCGTGGTTGAAAATTTAACTATTCTGTTAAAAATTGATTTTTTTGATATAACAATCCATCTCATGTCAGAAAATTAATTTTCTTGGTTGACCAAAAAATGAC
This sequence comes from Belonocnema kinseyi, assembly GCF_010883055.1. Lineage (NCBI taxonomy): Eukaryota > Metazoa > Arthropoda > Insecta > Hymenoptera > Cynipidae > Belonocnema > Belonocnema kinseyi. Next base: position 124,310,870 of record NC_046665.1, on the reverse strand, counting down.
CCGGAATTTAATTTTAAAAACCGGGAATTTACTTCCGATCGCAGTAAAATTCAAGTTTTAAATATTTTAATAATTTTTTTGACATTAGAAAAGTGATTTCTACTTTATATACAATTTATTTATTTAGAAATTAAAATAGTTTCTTGAACATTTATTTACTTCGTGCAAAATTCGCTTTTTTTTGTAGAAAATTATTTTTTATTGTTGAAAATTCATAAGTTTCGTCGAAAATTGATCTTTTTTTGTTTAAAATTCAATAATTTTAATGAAAATTTGTCATTTGATTTTAAAATTCAATTGTTTCGTTGAAAAAACCACAGATTTAGTTAAAAATTGATTTTTTTTATTACCTTTTTCTTTACAAGTTAATCTCCTTGTTTAAAAATTCTTCTTTTCGGATAAAAATTTAAGTTTTAAACTAAAATATTTATCATCCCGAAAATTTAATTATTTTGTTGAAATTTTTTTTAATTTTTAGTACAAAATTATTTTGTTTTTTAAACTAAAAATGTAACTATTGATTTTTCGACTAAAAATTTAATGATTCAATTTCTAGTGGAAAATTCGTATTTTTTTGTGAAAATTAATCTTCTGGGTTGAAAATTATTCTTTTTGATAAAAAATTCAATTGTTCTTGTTAAAGATTCAAAATTGTAGCTAAAAATTCCTCTTTCTCGTTTAAAGTTTAACTATTCCAGTTAAATATTTACAATTTTATTTGAAAATGTAACTATTTTTTATTAAAGTTAGTTTTTTCTTTAAAGTAATTTTTTAAATTGAAAATTCAACTTATTATAATTGAAAATTCCATAGTCGCCGTTGAAGATGTTTTTTTTTTTTTTTAGTTGAAAACTCTTGTTTGGTTTAGGATTAATTTTTTTAAAGTAAAAATTTTACTATTCCAGAAAATTAATCTTTTAATTTAAAAATAAATCTTTGTTTAAAAGTGTAGCCTTTTCGTTTAAAATTGAACTTTTCCAGTTGAAGATTTATAATTTTATTTAAAAATTCCTCACTTTGGTTGAATTGAACTATTTTGTTGAAAATCCGTTTTTGTTGTTGTTGTTGTTGTTGAAAATTGATTTCTTCAACTAAAACTTTAACTATTTCATTTTTTTCTATAAAAAAAATGATATTTTGTAGAAGTGTTTGTTTTAAATTTAAAATTAAATTTTTTAATTAATAAAAATTACTATTTTCTACTTAATATTAAACTATCATTTTTTTTTCCTATTTTAAAGGTATAAATGCGACTGTAATTCATCCCGCTTCTCAATCACACCTGGACAAGTATTCGGTGAAAGAACTTCATCTTGTGGAGGAAACCTACGAGACCTACAAAAATATTACTCTTCCTCACATAGAGTCTCAACAATTTTCCTTAGAGGTAAGATTTTTTCACCCCCCCCCCCACCCTCTTAATGTACGTAATTTTTATTTTCCAAACATTTTTGCCAGTTATTGCTAATAAATACATTTTAATCTTATAATTATTTTAACATAGAATCTTTTACAAACAGAATTAAACAGTATTTCAAAAAGAAATAAAAAATTTTAATTTATTTTATGCCTTTTCTACTGTAAAAGATGAATTTTTAACAAAATACTTGATTTTTCAACAAAATAGTTAAATTTTTAACGTAATAGTTGAATTTTTAACGTAAAAAAATAAATTCCCAAGAAAAAAGTGTCATAGTTTATATTTCAATAAAAAAAGATTAAATTTGTGCAAAAGAAAAAAGAATTTTAAAGCCAGAAAGACGACTTTTCCAAAAATAAAGATTTTTCACACAAGAAAGAAATAAAAGTTTATCGAATATATCTGGTTAAAAATGAACTTTTATAAAATGAATATTTTCGGGTTGAAAATTAAATTTTTTGGTAGAAAATAATTTATCTCTTTTGGTTTTTCTTTTTTTTTTCGTTTTTCCAATCATTCAGTTTAGAGTGCGTTATCGAATTCTTTTGGCTTAACTTAAATTTCTCTAAATTCATTCCAAGTTTACGGAAATGAATGGAGTTTTTTTATTTAAAAAAAAATTGTCAAATTCTTTTGAATTGTTTTGAATTTAAATGAAGTGGTTTTAAAATATACAGGAAATTTTCAACTGAATAAGAAGATAATATTTCAAGAAAACATGGAAAAGTTAAATTTTCAGTTAAAAAATTGATTTTCAACAACAAAATTATTTGTTTTTAAAATAGTTCAATTTTTAACCAAAAATTTGAACAACAAAATACATTTTTAGTTTAATTGTCAACTAAAACTGATAAATTTTCAACCAAAAATCAAATGGTTAAATTCTCAGTAAATTCTTTCTTGAATTTTGAAACTGAAAGAGACGAATTCTTTAATAAAACATTTGCATTTTCAACTAAGAAATACGAATTTTCAACAAAATACATCAAATTGTGATCAAATAGTTGAATTTTCTACCAGAAAAACGAATTTTTTAGTTTATATTTTTTTCATATCTATTTTTCTTAAAATAATTTGCTAAATTTTTTAATTAAAAAAGATCCATTTTTATCCCAAAATTTACTCAATTTCAACCAAGAAGTTGAATTTTTAATCTAAAAGATGAATTAAAAAAAATGTAATTTTAGATATTTTATGAAAACAAATTTTAATATTTAAATATTTTTAATTTTAAATTTTCTACAAAAGATTTGAATTTGAAACCTTAAAATATTGAGTTTTTCGCAAAAAAGTTGAATTTTCAGTTAAAAAAAAATCGACTTTCAACTAAAACTATGAATCTGTAACAAAAAAAATTAACTTTAAAGTAAGTAATTAAAATTTCAACCGAGGAGTTGTTATTTAAATAAAAAAGGATTTAATTAAAAGTGAAAAAGATTTTTTTTGACAAAGACGATTTTTCAATCAAATTAACCAAACAGGTCAAACAAAAAAATTAATTTTTTACAAAATAGTTCAATTTTCAAGCATAAGACAATTTTTTTTTACCTAATAGTTGAATTTTCAACGAAAAAGGTACTTTTCAACCGTGAAAGATGACTTTTTTAATGAAAAAAGACGAATTTTTAATTAAAAAAATGAACAAGTCACCAAAAGATTGATATTATACCACAAAAGAAAAGCATTTTATCGGGAATTTTTTAAAACCGGGAAAATACGGGAAATGACAGTAAACTTATTTTTCGACCGGGAATTAAAAAAATTTTTAGAAGAAAAACAATCGGTTCAACTTTCTTTGATTTGAATCTTTTTTAAAATATTTAAAATATTTATATTTTTTAGAATTTTCAGATTTTAACGTTAAAACTAAAACTGTTTCGATTGAAAAGTCTTATTGGTTAAACAAACGCAAACGCCCGATTCAAAATTTATAAATTTTTTGAAATGTTAAAATAACTTCAAAATAATATATTTATAATCAAAGGATTTTATTTAATTAAAAATATTATTTTAGTCTAAAATATTCCATTTTTAAACATTTCAATTTGAAACTTTTCACTTAAGAAAAAGAACAATTACTGAATATTTAGAAATATCGGACTTTTCATGAAAAATCAGTAATTATAAATTGAATATTCAAAACTGAACGTTGAACGTTTCAATTTTAATTGTGCAATTAAAAAAATTTTATTTGTATATCAAATTGTTTGAAAAATTAAAAAATGAATTAAAAATTCGAAACGATTTTTAATCATTTAAACGAAGTTTCTACGTGTATCAACAAAATCCGGCTATTCGTACCAAAATTTCGGCTTCAGAAGAAAAAAAGAATTCTAGAAAAATTGAAAATGATTTTTTATTTCGAAAAATTAATTTGAAGAGAATATTCAAAAATTTGTAGAAAAAATTTGAATAATTTTGAAACGTGTTTAGAAGTTCTGAAAAAATTCTGAAATAATTAAAAATTTGGAAAAATGTCAATGTAAATTTCTCAAGACTTTGAAGCATTTTGAGGATTTTTAAACTATTTAAAATAAGAACTTTTAATTTAATGTGTAAATTATTGAGAATTTGAATAGTTTTTCAAATTAAAAAACTTTTAAACGTCAGTTTTAAAAGTTAAAAATTCAAGAGTTCCACTTTGAGTGCTTTAATTTACCGTCAAAAATATTTAGGATCCGGGAAATAACCGGGAATAAAATCAATAAAATACAACAAAATACTTTTATTTTCATTTATTTGTTTTTTTTTTTTTTTTGTTAAGCAGTAGATTTTAAACAGAAAATTTAACAATTCTATTTTCGGTTTAAAAAATATATTTTTGGATGAAAATTTGTATTTAGCATTTAAAGATTAAACTATTTGTTTCAAAAATTTATATACTTTGTAAAAAATTCGCCTTTTTGTAGAAAATTAATCTTTATGGTTGAAAATTTAAAATTTTCGCTTAAAATTCAACTATATCAGTTGAAGATTCATCATTTCAGTTAAGAATGCATCAGTTTGGTTGAAAAATTAATTTCTTTAACTAAAAATGTAACTGTTTCATTTTTTAGTTGAAAATTGATATTTTGTAGTTAAAAATTCAAAAATTTGGATGAAAATTTGCATTTTTTAATTAAAAATTCAACTATTTCATTGAAAATCTACATATTTTGTAAAAAATAGAATAAAAATTCAATTATTCCAGTTGAAAATTTATCATTTTAGTTGAAAATTCATCTTTTAGGCTGGATAAAAATTACTAAACTATAAATTAATAAACTGTTTTCAATTTCAAAATAACTTTAAAATAACATATTTATCAGCGAAAGATTTTATTAAATTAAAAATATTATTTCAGTCTAAAATATTCCATTTCTAAACAATTCAATTTGAAGTTTTTCACTTAAAAAGAACAATTTCTTAATATTTAGAAATTTCGGACTTTTCATTAAAAACCAGTAATTATAAATTAAATATTCGAAACGAAATAAAAAAAATAAACTTTGAACGTTACAATTTTAATTGTTCGGTTTAAAAAAAAATTCTAAGTCAAATTCGGAAAATTAATTTGAAGAGAATACTTAAAAAGATTTGCGAAATTATTAAAAATGAATTTGAAGGATTTTAAGGTCATTTTTTCAATTTCGCAGGATTTTAAAAAATTTGTAAAAAAAATTTTAGTAAAAATTTGAAATATTTTAAAAGATGTTTAGAAGTTCTGAAAAGTTTTGAAATAATTAAAAATTTGCAAAAATATAAAACAACATGTAAATGCTAAAGATTGAAAAGTGTTAGTAGCTTCCATTTTACATGTGTAAATTATTTAGGCTTTAATTTGCAGCTCCGTTTTTATTACTTCAAATAGAAAAGTTTTTGGCTCTAGTGTTCGATTTTTTAAATTTCATTGACCTTGAAAAATGTTTGCCACCCTGAAAAATTGAATTTTCAAACCAAAAATATGACTTCACCAGAGAATTAATATTCCGCGAAAATGACGCATTTTTACCCAAAAAAAATGAAATTTCAAATCAAGAAAATTATATTTATTTCATAGAAAAAGGAGAGTTTTCAGCTAAAAAAATAAATCCTAAAAAACGTGGAAAAGTTGTGTTTTCAGTTAGAAAATCAATTTTAAACCGAAAAATAGGCTTTTTCGCTAAACAATTAATTTTTCAGTAGAAGACATTTTCAGACAGAAGACTAAAAAATTAATTTTTATCAATGTATAATTTTTACCCCCGTAGTTAAATTTTCATTTAAAAAAAATTACTAAAACAGTTCAGTCTAAATCAAAAAGATAAATTTTCAAAAAAGTTTAATTCTCTGTTAAGAAATATTTCAGTTGACTTTTTACTATCAAAATATGAATTTTTAAACAAAAAAAAAAAAAATAAGTTTCTATGAAAAAAATGGATTTTCAATAGAAAAAGACGAATTTCTTTGAACTAAATAATATGAATTTTAAAAAAAGTAGTAGAATTTTTAACAAAGAATTACTTTATAACAAAATTGTGGAATTTTCTACGAAATAACATTTTTATCCAAGAAAGATAAAATTTCTACTAAAATAGATGAATTTTTATTTAGAAAATAAATAAATAATTTAATTTCATCCAAAAAAGATTTTCGTTGACTTTTTCACGATCAAAATATGAATTTCTAAACAAGAAATAAGTGAAATAATCATACGAATTTTTAATAAAAAGAATGACTTTTTCACCAATTTTTTTTATTCTTTATTAAATAGTTGCATTTTTATTCCAGAAAGATGGAATTTCTCTTAAAATAGATGAATTTTGATTTGAGAAAAATTTTTTTTAATATTTAAATTTTCATTAAAAAAATATTTCACTTGACTTTTGAAGATGAAAATATGAATTTTTTAACAAAAATTAGTTTCTACGAGAAAAAATTTGAATTTTCAATCAAAAACGAAGAATTTTTAATAAAAAACGAAAAAAATAAATTTTTAACATTCAAATTTCATGCAGAAAAGATTTTAGTTTATTTTCTAACACCAAAATATAAATTTAAAAAATTTTAATTTTCTACGAAATAGTTAAATTTTTAACAAAATTTTTGAATTTTCAACTAAACAGTTGCATTTTTGTTCAAGAAGAATGAAAATTATCTTAAAATATATGAATTCTTAATTTAAAAAAAAAATTTAAAAGTGTTTTCGTCCAAAAAAAAGATTTCAGCTACAAAATATGAATGTTAAAAAAAGGTTAATTTTTTACGAAAATAGTTTAATTTTTAGCCCAAAAAGACGAATTTTTAACAAAAAAATTAACTTTTCAGCCAAAAAAGATGTCTAAGAAAATTGTTAAACAAATGTAAACGCTCTTTTGAAAATTTATAAAATATTTTTAATTTGTAAATAACTTCAAAAAAATGTTTTCATAATCAAAGGCTTTTATTAAATTTCAAATATTATTTTAGTCTAATATATTCCATTTTTAAACGATTAATTTTAAGATAAAATTTGAAAAGATTTAGAAAGATGTACAAAATTATCAAAAATAAATTTTAAACCATTTTTAATTTTTTACTTTATTAATTTTATTTAAATTATAGGATTTTGAATAATTTTAAATGCATTGATTAATACTTAAATTTATATAATTGAAAATGATGTTGTGGATTTATATTTTTATAACTAAATTTGAATTTTTGAACTCTATAATTGATCTAAAAGTTAAAAAAAAATTTATTTGACAGTTGAACTGCTTTTAATTTAAAATTGGTAATTTGAATACAACATTTTTTAATTTAAAAACTTTTAAACTTCAGTTTTAAAACTTAAGATTCAAGAGTTCGTTTTTGAGTCCTTTAATTTGAATTTTTTTTCTTTGATTTAAGCGGCCATCCTGAAAATAGTATTCAGAAAAACCGGGAAATGACCAGGAATTTATTTTTTGACCTGGAATTTTACAAAATTTTTAGAACAAAAATTTTGTCCAGCTTTGATTTCAACCGTTTTTAAATAATTTCCTAAATTGTGATTTTTATCAATTATTATATCATTTAGTTTTAAATTCTTAATTCGACAATCTTTTACTTTAGAAATTTTCCATTTTAGATTTTTAATTTATAAGAATATATTTTAATTTAAAGAATTTTAAAATGCAGTTTTAAAGGTTTTTTATAAAAAAGAGGGTGGCCGGCCGGACCGGGAAACCGGGAATTTTACAAGTTTATAAGTGAAATTGTTAAATTTTGACGCATAAATAACAATTGAAGACCTACTATTTGCAGCAAAAATTTGAGTCATTTTGAATAGATTCCAAATTAATTAAAAACTTGAAATTATTTCAAGTAATTTAAACAACGTGTGTTAACATTTTTTTCAGAACTTGTAAATATATTTTAAAATTAATCGAAATTTTCCTACAATTTTTGAAAATCCAGCAAATTAAACAAAATCCTTAAAATCTTCGATGTTCTTCTTTGATAATTTTTTTAATCTTTTAAAATCATCTTAAAGTTTCTCTTACAATGATTTTTCAAAGTGAAAAATCATTTTCGATTTTCCTAAGATTCTCAAGAAAATTTTTATTCTTTTGTAGTCTTTCACAATTCTTAAAAAAATTCTAAATTTGTTGTTTGACATCTGCAAAAATCTAAATTTTATTTTAAATTCGGCTGATTTTCTAAAAGTTATATTAAAAATTCAATTTATTTTGAAATATATTTCAAAGTTCGAACAAAAAATTCAAAAATGATTTTGAATTTGGAAAAATTTAAAACCACTTGTAGATTTTTCAAGATTTTGAAATCAAATTTTAAAGATTTTGAAGGATGCCTAGACTGTTTAAAATAAAAATAAATGAACTTCTAATTTAAAAACTGTTAAGTTGAAAAACTTATTTTTCAATTTTTAATATCTAGCTTAAAACTCTATAATTTATAAAAGTTCTAAATTTTTCAGTTTATCTGCATTTCTTAAAAAAATTTCAATTAAAAAGTGTCATACTTTTTGGTTCACAGTTTTGCGATTTTGCTGAAAATTTAACTATTTCGCAAAAAAATTTACTTTTTTGTTTAAATTTAATATTTTTTAGTGTTGTATTTCAAATCTTTTTTTGAGTTTGCCTTTTTTTATGTAAAAATCACCTGCTTAAGTAGAATTTTCATCTTTCTTGGATAAAAATGCAAGAGTTTGGTTGAAAATTAAACAATTTGGTTAAAAAATTATACTTTTTTTATTAAAAGTTCTGATATTTTGTTGAAAATTTAATTATTTCGCAAAAAAATTTACTTTTTTGTTTTAAATTTAACATTTTAGTGTGCAAATTTGCTAAAAATTACCCAAAAAATTTTAAAAAATTACCCAAAAAGGGTTAAAAATTCAACTCTTTGTAAAATATTACGCTTTTATTTGAAATTCATATTTTGTTGCTGATAAGTTAACTGAATTCGTTATTGGATGAACACTATTTTTTATGAACATTTGTCTTTTTGATTTAAAAGTTCTTTATTTTTTAATAGAAACATTGCATCTTTCTTGGATAAAAATGTCACTGTTTTGTTGAAAATTTAATTATTTCGCAAAAAAATTTACTCTTTTGTTTAAATTTAACATTTTAGTGTTGAAAAGAGAACAGAAATCTTTTCACGGAATTTTTTTTTAACTTATTTTTTGTTAAAAAAAAAATCATATTTCGATCTTGAAAAGTCAACTAAAATTTTTTTTTGATGAAAATTCAATTCTTTTTTTTGCGTTTGTCTCTTTTATTAAAAAATTCACCTGGTTTAGTAGAATTTTGATCATTCTTGGAAAAAAGATCCAAGAGTTTGGGTCAAAATTAAACAATTTTGTTGAAAAGTCATACTGTTTGGTTAAAAAGTTCTGCTATTTTGTTGAAAATTTAATTATTGCGCAAAAAAATTTACTTTTTGTTTAAATTTTATATTTTAGTATTGAAATTTAACTCTTTTTTTTTTTATTTTGTCTTTTTTATTTAAAAACTCACCTGGTTTAGTAGAATTTTCATCTTTCTTGGATAAAAATGCAAGAGTTTGGTTGAAAATTAAACAATTTTGTTGAAAAGTCATAGATTTTGGTTAAAAAGTTAAAAATGAAATAATTTCCTTGGTTTGAAATTTCATTTTTGTTGGGTAAAAATACATCAGTTTCGTGAAAAATTAATTTTTCTCTGAAAAGTCATATTTATTATTTAAAAGGTCAATAATTTTGCTAAAATTCCTATTTATTTGTGGAAAAATTGTCTTTTAGGTTTAAAATTTTTCTTGTATAAATTTCTTTTTCTTTTGTATTGAAATATAAACTATGACACTTTTCAAAAAATCAAGGACTGTCAGAATTTCGTTGAAAATCCATCTTTTTTTTAATAAGTGTTCTATTGTTATTTATAAATTCATTTTTTTTTTTAATTTGCAGGATTTTGTAAAAGTTATAGTAAAAATTTAATTAATTTGAAAATATATTTCAAAGTTCTAACAAAAAATTGAAAAATGATTTTGAATTTGGAAAAATTTAAAACCACATCTAGATTTTTCAAGATTTTGAAATAAAATTTTAAAGCTTTTGCATAATGCCTAGACTATTTAAAATAAAAATAATTTATCTTCTAATTTAAGAACTGTTAAGTTAAAAAATTATTTTTTAATTTTTAATATGTCCATCTTAAAATTACTTAAAATAATATAATTTCGAAAATTTTTAAAGTTCTAAATTTCGCTGTTAATTAAAAAAAAAAAAACTTTTAAACTTCAATTTGTTTATTGTTTATTATTTTATACGGAAATATGTTTAGAATATAGTTTAATTTAAAAAATTTCATTGGCCGTGAAAAATGTTTGGGAACCGGGAAATGACCGGGAATTTTTTTTTTCTTCGATTAAAACGGCCACTTGGAGTATATAATAATAAATATTTCTGGATATTTGTACTTTTAGTGGGTTGATAATATTCTGGCACACAGAGCGGAAGCCGACAGAATAATTTACGAGGATAAGAATAAAGAAACGGGATTTTTGATGCTACCTGACCTAAAATGGGATGGGAATCCGGAATCTTTGACTGTTTTGGCATTGGCTATTAAGAGAATTAAGTCGATCAGAGAGTTGAATGCTTCTCACTTGCCTTTACTAAAAAACATCCAAAAGGCCGGGATTGAGACGATTTTGAAGAAATACAACGTCCCAGCATCTCGCCTCCGAATTTACTTGCATTATCGACCTTCTTATTACCATCTTCATGTCCATTTTACATATCTCATGTTCGAAAGTCAAGGTATGTATTTTCCTTTTTAATTAATTACATTTTTATTTTCAACAAAATGAAAAGAAAACTTTTTTTTTAAATATTCGAATTTTTCAAGAACGAAAATTCCAACAAAGTTGTTGAATTTTCAACTGTTAATTTAATTTCTAACAAAATAGTTTAATTTGTAACTATATACTTGATTTTTCAGCTTGCGAAGGTATATTTTTAACCAGAAAAGTTTAATTTGCACCAAAAAAAAAAAAATTTTTTTTACCAAGAAAGATAGCTTTTCTACCAAAAAAGTTGAACTTCTTAGCAAAATAATTACATGTTCAACAAAATAGTTTGATTTTCAACCAAGAAGATTAATTTTCTTCCAAAAATATGAATTTTCAACTATATAGTTTGAACAATGGATTTAATTTTAGTCAACATTTTAATTAATTGATTTTTAGATTATACTTTTTTCATTTCCAAAATTTTTAAACTAAATAGTTGATTTTTTAAACTGAAAAATTCAATTTTTAACCAGAAATTAAGAATATAATTTTATTCAAGAGATTTAATTATTATTTTTAAAAACAAATTCTATACAAAATTGTTGAATTTTCTACTATATTGACAAATTTTCAATAAAACAGTTACATTTTTAGTTTAAAAAATGAGAATTTTTTATCCTAAAAGATAAATGCATAAAAAAAACAGTCGAATTTTCAATTTAAAAAAATTAATTTTTAACAAAATTGTTGAATTTTCAAAAAAACAGTTGAACTGTCGAAAAAAAAATGAATACAAAAAATAATTTTAACCAAAATCCAAGTAGTTTAAATTTCAAGCCAAAAAGGCAAAATTTTTGTAAGAAGGCAGTTGATTTTTCAGCCAGAAAAGTTAAATTTTTAACCAAAAAGTTCATTTTCAACCAAGAAAGATAAATTAAAAAAAATAATAATTTTCAATACAAGAAGACTAATTTTCTACCAAAAATATGAATTTTTAACGAATTAAGTACATTTTCAACTATATAGTTTAAACAATGGATGTGATTTTAGTCAACATTTTAATTAATTGATTTTTAGATTATACTTTTTTCATTTCCAAAATTTTTAAACTAAATAGTTGATTTTTTAAACTGAAAAATTCAATTTTTAACCAGAAATTAAGAATATAATTTTATTCAAGAGAATTAATTATTATTTTAAAAAACAAATTCTATAACAAATTGTTGAATTTTCTACTATATTAACAAATTTTCAATAAAACAGTTACATTTTTAGTTTAAAAAATGAGAATTTTTCATCCTAAAAGATAAATGCATAAAAAAAACAGTCGAATTTTCAATTTAAAAAAATTAGTTTTTAACAAAATAGTTGAATTTTCAACCAAGAAAGATAAATTAAAAAAAGAAAAAAAAATTTCAATACAAGAAGACTAATTTTCTACCAAAAATATGAATTTTCAACGAATTAAATACATTTTCAACTATATAGTTTAAACAATGGATGTGAATCTAGTCAACATTTTAATTAATTGATTTTTAGATTATACTTTTGTCATTTACAAAATTTTTCAAATACATAATTGATTTTTGAAACTAAAAAGATCAATTTTGAACCAACAATGAAGTAGATAATTTTTATTCAATAAAATTAATTATTATTTTTAAAATGAATTCTATAACAAATTGTTGATTTTTCTACTAAATTCATGAATTAAAAAAATAGTTAAATTTGTTAAAAAATGAATTCAATCAATTATTTTAATTTCAGCGAAATTATTTCATGAAATATTAATTAAAAAATCATCAATTAGCAACAAAAAAAAATTGCCGCATTATAAAATAAATTAATCATAAATTAATAATCAGTTAACTATGTTCAGCAGTTCTAAATTTCGAGAATTGAAATTTAGTGAATTTTAGTTTCGGATATTTTTAAATTCGTGATTTTATTTTTTGTCAATAAAAAATCTTGTAATTATTTGAAATTTTGGAAAAGAACTGGAGGTGAACTTTAACAAAAAAATTATATT
>NC_046665.1:124285241-124298105 GCF_010883055.1 Belonocnema kinseyi | reverse complement strand
TTCATCTTTTGGTATATTATTTTTAAGACTATAAATGACTATTTAAGCTAAAAAAATTTTTTTCGATTTTTTGAAAATTCTACAGTGGTGTAACCCCTTAAATGATTTTCAATTCATTTAAATGCTTTTTAAATTCAGGTTGATTTGTTTAATGAATTCCATCTAATTTTTCATATTTTTTTCAAATTTCTCTAAATTCACCCAAAATTTATTGTAATCAATCAAATCTTTATCGATTTTCAAAAAAATTGTTCCAATTCATTTGAATTATTTTGAATTTATCTTGAATTATTTTGCAATCATTAGTCACTTCTTGTTTTAGTCATTTTTATTTTTAAGAATTTGTCATTTTTCTTGGAATTCTTTAAAATTCTTTAGAATTCTTCTAAATTTTCACTGAATTAAATTCATTTTTCCATTTTTTAAAAATTGTTTTCAATTCATTTCATTGGTTTTTAAATTAAGATTTATTATTTAATTAATTCTATCTAATTCTTCTTATTTCTTTCAAATTTCTCTAAATTCACCCAAAATTTATTGTAATCAATCAAATCTTTATCGATTTTCAAAATTGTTCCAATTCATTTGAATTATTTTGAATTTGTCTTGAATTATTTTGCAATCATTAGTCACTTCTTGTTTTAGTAATTTTTATATTTAAAAATTTGTCATTTTTCTTGGAATTCATCCTGAATTCTTTTATATTCTTTTGAATTCTTCTAACTTTTCACTTGATTAAATTCATTTTTCCATTTGTTTAAAAATTGTTTTCGATTCATTTAATTGCTTTTAAAATTCAGGTTGATTTTTTTAATGAATTTCATCTAATTCTTCTCATTTTTTTTAATGCAAAAATTCCAATTCACCATTTTAAAATTGTGTTTATGTGTGCTAGCTTTTTGTAATTGGCCCAGTGATGGTCAGTTTAGGTTAAAAGCTTCTAATTTCAATTGTTCTTTGAATGCAGGTACATTTGTCGAAAAGGCCCATTTGCTTTCGACGGTGATCCAGAATATAGAACTGATGCCAGATTACTACCAAAAAGCGAGTTTGTCTTTCGCTGTCGCGGAAAACGATCCACTCTATAAAAAATATCAAGAACACGGTTTGCTGCCTTCGGAAACTAGTTCTTCCGCCGAAACTAGTTAAATTAGACATGAATTTCAACATATATTTTGACTGAAGTACACTTTTTATACGAATCAATGTATCACAATTTATCGTTTTACGGTCTATGGACAAATGAAGAGAAACAAAAAACAAAAAAGAAAAAAAGAAAGAAAGAAAGAGTGTGTAAGTGGAAATTTATGTATCGTGATTTTAATCCTGTGACACAAAAAAACATGCATCCTACTTTTGCATTGATTTTTCCCATCAGCTTAGTGTATCATGTATTTATTCTCTGAAATTAAAACTGCTTCAGCATATCACAGTTAGCACATTTTTTTTTTTTTTTTTGATTATAGCTAAAATTGGAAACCGGAAATTTAATTCTAATCGCAGAAAAATTCAAGTTTTCATTATTTTAGGACATTTTTTTCAATTTCAGGCTTTTTCTAATTTTTTGTTTAGATTTTAGGATATTTTTAAAATTTCTGAGACATTTTCAGGAGCTTTTGAAGTATTTTAGAAAGTTTTAAAAGATTCCAAGGATTTTTTTATTATTAATTTATTTAGTTGAAGTGATTTTAAAGAATTGTGAAATTTTAAAAGATTTAAAAATATTTCACATTATTTTATAAGATTTCCGAGGATTTCAAGGGATTTTAAAACTCTATATTCTCTTGAATTTTATGAATTCAGTGAAATTTTTTTAAATTTAATTGGTCCTAAGGATCAATTGATAAAATGATTAAAGGATTTGAAATATTTTAACCTATTTTTTTTCAAATTTTCTGACATTTTCAAAAGCTTCACAAAATTTCAGAGGTTAAAGAATTTAAAACAATTTTTATTATTTTAAGAGATTACAAAGAATTTTTTTATTGATTTCAGTTTCAAGGGCTTTCAAAAGATATAAAAAAATTTATATATTGTAGGAAATTTAAAAAGATTTCCAGAAATTGTTTATTTATTTCAGTAGTTTGAAGGCTTTCAAAGACTGAAATATTTTAGGGGTTTTTAAAAGATTCCAAAGCATTTTCAAGAAATTAAAAAAATTTCAATTTCTAGGGGTTTTAATAATTTTAAGGGATTTTAATATTTTAATGGATTTCAACGAATTTTTCACCAGACATAAGTGATTTCGTAGGGTTTCGAAATTCTGAAGAGATTTTCAAATATTTGTTTACAATTCATTTTGTAATTCCCCCTGAATTCTTATTTATTTATCCTCAATTCTTTTAAATTCTTTTGAATTCTTATCAATTTGCACTCAATTCTACCCAATTCAATTAATTTTTTCATGTTTTTGAATTTTTTTCGATTCATTTGATTGCTTTTCAAATTCAGGTTGATTTTTTATAAATTCCATCTAATTCTTCTCATTTTTTTTTCAATTTTTCAAATTGTTCCCAATGGTTTGAATTATTTTGAAATTATCTTGAATTATTTTTTAATCATCAGTCACTTTTTGTTTTAGAAATTTGCATTTTTAAAGATTTGACATTTTTCTTGGGAATCATCCTGAATTCTTTTAAATTCTTTTGAATTCTTCTAAATTTTCAATTATTTAAATTAATTTTTCCATTTTTTAAAATTGTTGTCGATTCATTTAATTGATTTCTTAATTCAGGTTGATTTTTTTAATAAATTCCATTTAATTTTTCTTATTTCTTTTAAATTTCTCTAAATTCATTCAAAATTTATTGTAATCAATCAAATTTTTATCGGTTTTCAAAATTGCTCCTATTCATTTGAATTATTTTGCAATCATTAGTTACTTTTTGTTTTAGAAATTTGTAGTTTTAAAGATTTGAAATTTTTGTTTGAATTCATCGTGAATTCTTTTAAATTCTTTTGAATTCTTCTAAATTCTCACTTATTTAAATTAATTTTTCTATTTAAAAAAAATTGTTTTCGATTCATTTAATTGATTTTTAGATTCAGGTTCATTTGTTTAATGAATTCCATTCAATTCTTCTCATTTTTTTTTAAATTTCTCTTAATTCACTCAAAATTGATTGTAATCACTAAAATTTTTATCGATTATTTTGCAATCATTAGTCACTTCTTGTTTTAGAAATTTGTATTTTTAAAGATTTAACATTTCTCTTGGAATTCATCCTGAATTCTTTTAAATTTTTAATTATTTAAATTAATTTTTCCATTTTTTAAAAATTGTTTTCGATTCATTTAATTGATTTTTAAATTCAGGTTGATTTGTTTAATGAATTCCATCTAATTCTTCTCATTTTTTTAATTTCTCTTAATTCACTCAAAATTGATTGTAATCACTAAAATTTTTATCCATTATTTTGCAATCATTAGTCACTTCTTGTTTTAGAAATTTGTAGTTTTAAAGATTTGAAATTTTTCTTTGAATTCATCCTAAATTCTTTTAAATTCTTTTGAATTCTTCTAAATTTTCACTTATTTAAATTAATTTTTCCATTTTTAAAAAACTGTTTTCAATTCATTTAATTGATTTTTAAATTCAGGTTGATTTTTTTAATGAATTCCATCTAATTTTTTTTATTTCTTTTAAATTTCTCTAAATTCATTCAAAATTTATTGTAATCAATCAAATTTTTATCGGTTTTCAAAATTGCTCCTATTCATTTGAATTATTTTGCAATCATTAGTCACTTCTTGTTTTAGAAATTTGTAGTTTTAAAGATTTGAAATTTTTCTTCGAATCCATCCTGAATTCTTTTAAATTCTTTTGAATTCTTCTAAATTTTCACTTATTTAAATTAATTTTTCTATTTTTAAAAAATTGATTTCGATTCATTTAATTGATTTTTAAATTCAGGTTCATTTGTTTAATGAATTCCATTTAATTCTTCTCATTTTTTTTTTAATTTCTCTTAATTCACTCAAAATTGATTGTAATCACTAAAATTTTTATCGATTATTTTGCAATCATTAGTCACTTCTTGTTTTAGAAATTTGTAGTTTTAAAGATTTAAAAATTTTCTTGGAATTTATCCTGAATTCTTTTTAATTCTTTTAAATTCTTTGGAATTCTCTTGAATTTCTTTCAATTTTTAAAAGTATCATTATATGTATTTCATCAAATTTTTTAATTACCTTAAATTTTTCTAAGCTGATTACAAAGTTACTGAATTCAATGAAGGTTTTTCAAATTGCTTCAAATTCATTTTATTTCTTTTTTTTAATTCATCTTGAATTTTTATGAATTTCATCGACATCTCTTTTATCTTAAATTCCTGTAAATTCATTCCAGTTTTACGGAAATAAATGGATTTTTTTGATTTTTTAATCATTTTGTCCAATTGATTTGAATTCTTTTGAATGTATCTTGAATTTTTTTGAAATCTTCTAAATTTATCATAAATTTGTTTATTATTTTTTATTATAAGAAAAATCTTTTGCAATTATTTTCTCTGTTAAATTGGTATCTTTTTCAATATTTAGAAGTTTTGAAAAAATTTAAAATTTAATTGGAAATTATTTCAAAGAATTTAAAAATTATACGATTATAGTTTCAGATATTTAAAAAAAATTTTAATATATTAATAAGAATGTTGTTAGAATACAATTTTCTTATTTTTTTTCAAATTCTGGAAATGAAAAGGATTTATTTTCTTTACTCATAAAAATAAGATTATTATAGTATTTCAGAATTAAAATTTTTTAATATTATTAATAAGAATTCCAATTTAATAGTTATAAATATCAATGAATAATTTAATAATCATCATTAAAATATCTTGCAAATGAACAAAATTTACGAGATTAAAAAAAATTATATGATTATATTTACAGATTTTTTTTTCAATTTTGTAATAATATTAATTAGAATTGTTTAGAATGAAATTTTGTTGGTCGCACCTATTTTAAAATCTTTATCATTATTTTAAGGCGAGTTTTTTATTTGCCAATTGATAGGAATTAATTTTTTACTCATAAAAATAATATGATTATAATATTCCATAATTGTTGGAATTTTTTAATATTATTAATAAGAATTGTTTATTATGAAATTGAATAGAATTGACAATGTTAAAAAAAGTAGAGCAACTTTTTTTCAAAGTAGATTCAATTTTTTTAATTACATGATTTTAATTCCAGTTTTTAAAAAATTTTATAATAATATTAACAAGAATTGTTTAGAATAAAATTTTCTTAGTCACACCTATTCAAAAGTCTTCATCATTATTTTAAGGTAAGTTTTAAATTTGCGAATTGAAAGGAATTAATTTTTTTCGCATAAAAATATTATGACTATTATATTCCAAAATTATTTCAATCAATATTTCAATAATTATCAGTGAAATATCTTGAAATCGAATAGAATTAACAATTTTAAAAAAAGAACACCTAACATTTTTTTAAAGTAGATTCAATTTTCAAAAATTATATGATTTTAATTCTATATTTAAAAAAAATTTTAGAATAATATTAATTAGAATTGTTTAGAATGAAATTTTCTTGTTCGCACCTACTTTAAACTCTTTGTCATTATTTTAAGGCGAGTTTTTTTTATTTGCGAATTGATAGGAATTTAAATTTAAAAATTTTTTTTGGAAACTTCGAAGTCACAGAAGATTTAAAAAATGACTGGAATTTTCTTAGTCGCACTTATTTCAAAGTCTAAATAATTGATTTATGGCGAGTTTTAAATCTGCTAATTTATACGGATTAATTTTTTTGCAATAAAAATAATATAAGTAATTCCATAATTAAAAACAAATTATAATAATATTAATGAAAATTGTTCACAATTCAATGACTACTAACAGGTTTTTTATATTTACATTCATCAATCATTGCATAAATAATTGTTTGTTTTTCAAAAGTAAACCTGAAAAAGTCATGGAATTTTGAAACAAGGCCCTGAAAATGAAAAGACAATTATTTACATAGTGTGTGTTTATTAACAAAAGTAAATGTCGTACAAGTCCGTATAATACATCTTTTCCTTAAAACTTACCGAAAACCTTAGCTTACAGCGATTTTATAAAATAATAAAAAAAGAAGTAATCACACAAGGAATTTCTTGAAACTGAAAAGTTTCTAGAAACTTAAGCACTTCTAGAAACTTAAGCGCTTCTAGAAACTTAAGCGCTTCTGGAAACTTAAGCGCTTCTGGAAACTTAAAAGCTTCTAGAAATTTAAATAATTCTGTTCATCAAATTTCGGCAATTTTATCTTTTGTGCTTTCGTCATTTCGTTGTAAACTTAATTTTAGTTCAACTGCCGAAACTACATTACTTTCTTATTTTACGCTACAAATAAAATTACTAAATAATGCAGATTCTTAGCTTTAAATTAAAGATATAATAATTAGTATATATTAAAGTTATATTATTTCACTCAACTACTGTCTTTAATTTTAAATCCAGAAGTTTAAATATTAGAAAAGAAGGGATAAGTTCAATCCCCTCGCACCAGTTTCATTCTTATTTTTTGTATTTATTCCAATAGGCTTTTATATTCAAATAAGATAATACAATTTGGCACATTTTCCTTAAATTTTAATTCCTTTTCACAAAATTTTGATCTTCTGGCTTTTTTTCAGATGCGAAGAGATTTTATTTTACTTTTTCACCATGACTTGAATGGCAGAAATTAAAAAAAGAAATCTGAGAAAATTTGAGAGCATTTCAATTTAGTAAATTATAAGAAAAAATATAATTTCCCTTATCTTCATTTTTAATAATTAACTTGATCGTAACTCTAGTCACAATATTTGATTTTTAAGTAATATTGCACAGTGAATTATTACGAATATAGACTAGAAAACATGATCAAGTGTTTTTGAAATATAAAAAAAAATTTTTTAATGCCAAAGCAGTAGGTACCTATATACAATTGTGTGAATTACATATTGTAAAGCACGTTATTAAAATACACGAGGGAGACGATTGTTCATTTCTTAAGTGAATTACTCGCTATAAATTATTTTACAAATTATAAATTACAGAGTAAGTCAAAATTCTCTGTTTTTTTTAGGCGCCTCCCCCCTTATCTCTTTTAAGTTACACCAGTAAAATAACAGCTCGTGACTGACTAGCTTATTAAGTTTGACAAAGAAACTCTGTGCCGGAAATTAATTTTTCCCTGAAAAGAGAATTAACTAAATTCATGTTAATGCTCTTTTAAAAATTGTGAGATATTTGCAGTATAAACTAAGAATAAAAAAATCATTAGTTTAAATTATAACAAATCTAGTTAAAAATTACCTCATGCTTTTATTTTGAATCCACTTTTGAGAAATCCGTTGCGGGATTTTCCGTTTATCGCGTAGCCATTTGTCTTCCCTTTTCGATGTTCGAATAAAACATCATCTGACTCAGTGTCAGACTCTGACAAAACCATCTTATGTGGTGAAACTGAAAATATTTTTGATCAGAAAACGTTTTCAAAAACCGGGAATTTATTTTTTGAGCGGAAATTTTACAAATTTGTAGAAAAAAAATCCGTTTAACTTTGATTCCAACCTTTTTTCTTAATAATTAGTTAAATTGTGATTTTTTTAAATTATATCATTCAGTTTAGAATGCGCATTTTAAAATGCAGTTTTGAAGACTTAAACAATTAAAAATTAGAAGCGTTTAAAATCGAAGAGTTTTTATAACAAAAACATTTTTAGTTTGTCGGCTGTGAATATAAATTAAATTTCACTTTAAAATATTCCATTTTTGAAACATGCAATTTGAAATTTTGCAATTAAGAAAAAGAACAATTACTTAATATTTATAAATATCTGATTTCATTTGAAATCAGTAATTATAAATCAAATATTTAAAACCAGAAAAAAACTAAACGTTGAATGTTCCAATTTTATTGTTTTATTGAAAAAATGTATTGAAAAAAAAAATTTGAAATGATTTTGGCAGATTTAAGAATAATTTTTTATTTTGAGAGATTTTTTTAAATTCGAATAATTGTAAGAGATATTTTGAAGTTGTGAAAAACTGTTCATAATATTTGAATATTTGAAAAAATTTGAGACATGTAGATGTTTCAAGAACTCGAAATAAAATTTTGATGAATTTTAAGGATTTTTAAAAAACTATTTAAAATAAAAATAATTTAACTTTTAATTTGAACAGGGAATTTTCAATTGTTTACAAATTTATAGTTGGCAATTTAGGAAACATTTTTCATCTAACAAAAGAAAAAAAATTGCAACGAAATTGATGAATTTAGAAAGTAAAAAAATACGATTTTTCAACAAAAAATATCAATTGTTCAATCACAAAAATTAATTTTCCATTAAAAAAAATTTGTTTTTAACCAAATAGTTAAAATTTCTAACAAAATTTTTGAGTCTTCAACATAAAAGATAAATCTTTAATCAAAAATAAAATAGTCAAATTTTCTTTTTAAAAAATTAGATTTTAACAAAACAAAAAAAAACTAATTTTCAACCAAAGAGATCCAAACAAAATTAATTTCTTTAATTAATAGTTGAATTTTCATTTTAAAAAATTTCAATTGCGACAACGAAAATGTAAAGTAGATATTTGAATTTCTAAGCCAAAAGGATAAATTTTCTATAAAAGAATTGAATTTTAAACCCAAAAATATGAATTGACCAAAAAAAAAGTTCATTTTCTACTATAATTGTTGAATTTCCAACCAAAAACGACAAATTTACCACAAAAAAGTTTAATTTTCAACTATAGAGATGAATTTTTAACTGAAAAAGATGTTTTTTACCAAGAAATTTAATTTAGTATAAAAAAAGACGACTTTGTAACAAAATACATGAATTTTCAACGAAATAGTTCAATTTTGAAGTAAAAAAGGTCAATTTTCAACTAAAAACTCTTATTAAAAAAAAATGGAATTTTAATTTTTAATTAAATAATTTAAAAAATTGTCAACAAGATAAATAAAAAATGAATTTTTAACAAATTAGTTCAATTGTCAACCAAGCAGTTGAATTTTCAACCAAAAAGGATAAATTTTCAATAAAAAATCCAATTTTTCACTTAAATGAAAATATTTTTCCGCTTAAATAACATAATAAACATAAAAAAATATAAACTAATTTAATTAAAATTATAATTTTAATTAATGATTACACCTTTTTAATTAAATTATTTTTTATTTAATTACGAAATTCATAAATAACGAAAATAAATTCACAAAAAAATTTCATTGAGAAAGCTTATTTCCAACTAAAAAGTTGAATTTTTTCACCAAAATTGTTGTATTTTCAACTAAGAATGTCAATTTTCAGCCAAAAATGGAACAGTCAAATTTTCATTTGAAAAAATTAATTTTCCACAACAGTAAAATTAATTTTAGAGTTGGAAATTCATGTTTTTGGTCATAATTTTTGGTTAAAAATGAAACTTTTTTGTTAAAAATTCGAGTGCTTGGGTGGCATTTTTTTGTTGCTAAAAAATCTTATTTTTACTGAAAATTCACTTATTTCGTTGAAATTTCGTCTTTTTGATTTAAGAATTCAACAATTTGCTTTTTTTTCTGTCTCGAAAAAAATCTGGGTTGAAAATTGAACAATTTTGCTAAAATTCCATTTTTTGGTTTTTAATTATTAATTTTATAAACTAAACATCGAACTATTCGATTTCGGTAAAAAATTTTATAATTTTAGCTGAAAATTCCACTATCTCATTCAAAGTTGAATTCTTTTGTTAAAAATTAATTTTTTTGTTAAACATTTATCATTTTGGTGAAAAATTTAACTATTTTTTTCAAAAGTAAATTTTTTTTATTTAACATTAATGTTTTCAACTTCAAATTTTTATTAATTATTTTAAAATATAGCTCTTTCAGTTGAAAATACAACTATTTCATTTTACTTTGAAAATTTATGTCTTTGATTTTCCTAAAAGTTAATTTTTTTGGTTAAAGATTTATAATTTTAGTTAAAAATTGGTGTTTTTTATTTGTTAAACATTTTTTTAAACTGAAAATTAAACTATTTTATTTAAAATTCGACGGATTGGTTTGTAAATTAACTTTTTTTTTTGTATAAAACTCAACTATTAATCCAAAACTAAACTGTTTTTAGTTAAAAAATTCCACATTAAAAATTAATTAAAATAAAATTTGGATTAATATCACATCCACAGTTAAAATTATTTAGTTCAAAATGTGTGTAATTGATTATAAACTCATTTTTTTGTAGGGAATTCAACTATTTGGTTAAAAATATGTTTCTTTTTTGGAAAATTAGTTATTATGATAAAAAAATTCAAAGTTTGGTTAAAAAATCAAATGTTAGATAGAAAATATATGTATTTAGTTGAAAATTCGTATTTTTTCGTAGAATATAAATTTTTTGGTCAAAAATGCAACCGTATAAATAAATCTTAATCTGTTTTTTTTTAGTTTTAAAGTATTTTGTTGAAAATTCGTCTTTCTTGGTTATATTAAACTGTTTTAAATACAAATAAAATTCATATTTACTGTTTTAAATATCAGCTATGAAATGTATTTATTTTTTTTTTAACGGAAAATCAATTTTTTTGATTAAAAATGCAACTTTATAGTTATAAATTATTCTATTTTGTTGAGGATTCAAGTATTTGGCTGGGTAAAAATTCGTTTTAATTTAATTAAAAATTATTTTTTAACTATAAATTTAACTATTCGATTTTTGGTTGCAAAGTGATCATTTTTAGTTGAAAATTCCAATATTTGATTGGAAATTTATTCAACTATTTTGCTGAAAGTTCATTTTTTTGGTTTTTAATTATTAATTTTATAAACTGAACATCTAACTATTTCATTTTCGATAAAAAAAAATGTATAATTTTAGATTTTTAAAAAATTAATTTTGTTGACTAAAGATTGATTATTGTGGTTAAAAATTTAACCATTTTCTACAAAAGTTCATTTTTTTATTTAACATTAATGTTTTTAATTGAAAATTTTTATTATTTGGTTTAAAAAATATTCATATTTTTGGTTAAAAATTTTCAGATAAAAAAAAAGACTTCAACTAAAAAGAAGCCTGTGATAAACAGATAAGAATTTTTATAATTTATAGACTAAAAAATAATAATTTAAATAAACATTAAGCTTCATGTTTAATACATTTGAAAAATTGGGTTAAAAACCTGAAAATTTTGCTTAAAAACTAAAACTACTTAAATTTAAAATAGAATGCTCCCAAACTGAAATATTTTTAAAAGAGTATTTGAATTTTATTTTTAAAGTCGATACAAAAAAAAAACCTTCAAAAAATTGGGAAAAAAATTAATATTGAAAGATAAAAATATGAAAAACTTACATATATTACTATCGTCTTCAGCAGCATCAGGTTGAAGAAGAGAGTAACGAAGCGGTTTCTTTTTAGATCGAGAACTCCGTCTTTTCCCGCAAAAAATTCTCTGGCAAATGCACATCATACTCCAGAGGAATCCCACCCAGCAGAGAACCAAAGAAAGTAAAGCTATTATCACATATAAAATACTCCAATCTAAAAAAAAAATGAAAAATATTTTCGAAAATATAATTTAAAATCTAGAAAACTAAAGAAATAATTATTTTTTTATTATTTACCGCAATTTGATTCGCCATTCCCGACATACTTTTGAATTAGATTCTGCATCCAAAATGCTTCGCACATACACTCTCTCGTTTCTTCATCACAAATTCCATGCCCTGAAGTAGAAAAAAAAGGATTGCTTCTTAAATAATTAGGTTTAAACAAACTGTTTAAATTTAAGGCCTCGGACTTATTTCAGAGATTAAAAATAATGTAAATAATATCAAAAATTTTTAAAATAGGATTATAAAGTATTTAAAGTAATGGAAAATTAACTTTAATGTTTATTTAAAATGTTATTCTTTAGTCTGTAAATTATAAACAATTTTATTTATTTATCACAGGCATCGAAGACTTTTTCTAATTTTCTTATTTTTCCGTTTAAATGTCAATTCAATTAATAGAGCCCAATTGGAAAATCGAATTATTTTTACTCTTATAAATTAAAAAAAAGTCTACTATTATATTTTTTGTATAGAATTCATGTTTTTTAATTCAAAATTTTATAATTGGGTTCGAAATTTTATTATTTTGTTGGAGGTTCAAAAAAATTTGTTAAAAAGCTATACTTTTTGGTTCAAACATCATAAATAAAATAAATCCACATTATATCTAAATTCATGTTTTTGTTTTAAAAATGTATCTCTTTCTGTAGAAGTTTTTTTTAAAATTAAAATTCAAGTGTGGTTATAAATTAATCTGTTTCAGTTAAAAATAAACTTTTTTATTGAAAATTCACATTTTCCGGTTGAAAATTAATGTATCCACTTTTGTTGATTCAATCCAACTTTTTTTTTTTATTTTTTATTAAAATAAAGTTTGTTAAAATATCAATTATTACATTTTTCGTTGAAAATTATTTTAGTAAACATATTTTCTTTTTGTTTGTTAAAGATTATTTTTTAAACTGAAAATTAAATTATTTTCTTGAAAATTCATATCCTCGGATTTTCAATTCAAATGTTTTATAGAAAATTTGTCTTTTTAGTTTGAAAATTAAACAATTTAAAATTTCTTTTACTATTTGGTTGAAAATTAATGAATTTTTTGAAAATTCATCTTTTTTGTTGAAAATTAATTTGTAACTGTCTTTTATTTTTTTATTAAAATTATTTTTGTTAAAATAGCAACTGTTACAATTTTCGATAAAAATTAATTTTTTAAAATTTTAAATTTAACTCCTTCGGTGACAGTTAAACTACTTTCCTAAAAATGATTTTTTTTAAATGGAAAATTCATAATTTTATTAAAAAAAATTTTCGTTG
>NC_046665.1:124277433-124285141 GCF_010883055.1 Belonocnema kinseyi | reverse complement strand
ATTTTTTGAAAATTCGTCTTTTTTGTAGAAAATTAATTTGTAACTGTCTTTTATTTTTTTATTAAAATTATTTTTGTTAAAATAGCAACTGTTACAATTTTCCTCAAAAATTAATTTTTTTAGATTTAAAATTTAACTCCTTCGGTGAAATTAAAACTACTTTCCTAAAAATTATTTTTTAAAATGGAAAATTCATAATTTTAGTAAAAAAAATTTTTGTTGTTAAAGATTATATTTTAAACTGAAAATTAAATTATTTTCTTGAAAATTCATATCCTCGGATTTTCAATTCAAATGTTTTATAGAAAATTTGTCTTTTTAGTTTGAAAATTAAACAATTTAAAATTTCTTTTACTATTTGGTTGAAAATTAATGAATTTTTTGAAAATTCATCTTTTTTGTAGAAAATTAATTTGTAACTGTCTTTTATTTTTTTATTAAAATTATTTTTGTTAAAATAGCAACTGTTACAATTTTCGTCAAAAATTAATTTTTTTAGATTTAAAATTTAACTCCTTAGGTGAAATTAAAACTACTTTCCTAAAAATTATTTTTTAAAATGGAAAATTCATAATTTTAGTAAAAAAAATTTTTGTTGTTAAAAATTATTTTTTAAACTGAAAATTAAATTATTTTCTTGAAAATTCATATCCCGGGATTTTCAATTCAAATGTTTTATAGAAAATTCGTCTTTTTAGTTTGAAAATTAAACAATTTGAAAAATTTTTTTACTACTTGGTTGAAAATTCGTCTTTTTTGTAGAAAATTAATTTGTAACTGTCTTTTATTTTTTTATTAAAATTATTTTTGTTAAAATAGCAACTGTTACAATTTTCGTTAAAAATTAATTTTTTTAAATTTTAAATTTAACTCCTTCGGTGACAGTTAAACTACTTTCCTAAAAATGATTTTTTTAAAATGGAAAATTCATAATTTTATTTAAAAAAATTTTCGTTGTTAAAAATTATTTTTTAAACTGAAAATTAAATTATTTTCTTGAAAATTCATATCCTCGGATTTTCAATTCAAATTTTTTATGGAAAATTCGTCTTTTTAGTTTGAAAATTAAACAATTTGAACATTTTTTTTACTACGTGGTTGAAAATTAATGAATTTGTTGAAAATTCGTCTTTTTTGTAGAAAATTAATTTGTAACTGTTTTTAATTTTTTTTATTAAAAATATGTTTTTTAAAGTATCAACTGTTACAATTTTCGTTAAAAATTACTTTTTTTAAAATAAAAAACTCATAATTTTAGTAAAAAAAAAAAATTTTCGTTAAAAATGATTTTTTAAACTGAAAATTAAACTTTTTTCTTGAAAATTCATATCCTCGAGTTGCCAATTCAACTGTTTCACAGAAAATTCATCTTTTTGTCTTGAAAATTAAACAATTTGAAAGAAATTTTTACTATTTGCTTGAAAATTAATGTATTTGTTGAAAAATCGTCTTTTCTGTAGAAAATTAATTTATTTAGTTAAAAAGGGAACTGTGTACTAAAAAATTCACTTTTTTTGGTGCCATCCAGCTGTTTTTAAATTTTTATTAAAATTATGTCTGTTAAAATATCAAATTTTACCATTTTCATTAAAAATTCCTTTTTTTAAATTAAAAATTTAAACTGCTTTCGTAAAAATTATTTCTTTTTTTGTGGAAAATTCATAATTTTAGTAATAATTTGTTACTTTTTCTTGTTAAAAATTATTTTTTTAAACTGAAAATTTAACTATTTTCTTGAAAATTCATATCCTCGGATTTTCAATTCAAATTTTTTATGGAAAATTCGTCTTTGTAGTTTTAAAATTAAACAATTTGAAATTTTTTTTTACTATTTGGTTGAAAATTCATGAATTTTTTGAAAATTCGTCTTTTTTGTAGAAAATTAATTTGTAACTGTCTTTTATTTTTTTATTAAAATTATTTTTGTGAAAATATCAATTAATTTTGAATAAAAATTTAATCACGCTATTTTTTGTTAAAAATTGATTATTTTTAGTTTAAAAATGCAACTATTTATTTAAAAAAAAATATATATATATATAAACGAAAAAAATTTACATTAAAAATTAATTAAACTAAAATTTGGATTAATATCACATCCACTGTTAAAATTATTTAGTTCAAAATGTGTGTAATTTATTATAAACTCATCTTTTTGGTAAGAAATTCAACTATTCGGTTAAAAATATGTTTATTTTTTTGAAAATTGGTCATTATGAAAAATAAATTTAATCATTAGGTTAACAATTTACGTATTTTATAGAAAATTCCTCTTTTCTGATGGAAATGAATCTTCTTTGTTGAAAATTTGCATTTTTTTGGTACCAAATTAATTTTTTGGTTAAAACTGCAACTTTTTAGTTGAAAATTCCACTATTTTGTTGGAAATTTATATATTTATTCGAAAATCGTCTTTTTTGCTAAGAAATTAATCTGCTTTGTTTAAAATTTAAAAATTTGGTAGAAAATTCAACTGTTTTGTGAAAAATTTATGTAATTTGTAGAAAATTAATTTTTTTTCTTGAAGATTTGCCTATTTAGTTAAAAATTCCACATTTTTTACGGCCCCTAATCCGCAATTGAGAAAATTTCTAGAGAATTAGCGAAGAATTCAAAAATATTTTTAGAAAAAAAGTAAAAAAAAAAAAAAATAGCAGCACTAGCAGAAAATTGTGAAAAAAATGTCTTTAACGTAATTTTCTTTTAAATTATAGAAAAAAAAAGTGTCAAAGCTGAAAAAAAAAAATTCCTTAAAAGTAAAATACGCACCAGAACAATTATTTTGACACTTGGCAGTTTCGACTCTGGCCAGAGATAATTGCAGAATTCCAGAATCCTGTCTCAGTTTCTCTTTTAATTTATTGACCACTTCCGGTCCAGTCATTGCCGCATTTTCGCCCTTCTTCTCGACGTAAAAAACAATCACGACTTTTCCAGTTCGAGGCTCCGATCTCAAATTGCGAACGACAATTGTTACTTCATCGCGCAGCAACATTTGCAGTTTTACCACTAAAGAGTTCTTCTGCGACTCTGTTATCACATGAGCCCCAATATTTAAGGTCAACTCGACTAGATTGTACAATTGGGGATCTAAAATTAAATAAATAAATTTTGGTATTTTATTTTACACTCGCATCAACTTTGAATTTTTTTTTTTCGACTAGAAAAGACAAATTTTTAACAAAATACATAGATTTTTAAACAAATAGTTGAGTTTTCTACTAAAGAAGGCGAATTTTTAACCAAATTTATACATTTTTAAAGAAATTGTTAAATTTTCAAAGAAAATTACAAGTTCTCAATACGGAATATTAATTTTCAACTTAAAAAGGTGAATTCTCAAGAAAATGAATAAATTTTTAACTAAATAGTTGAATTTTCGAATTTTTAAGAAAATATATACATTTTTAATCAAAATTTTCAGTTTTCAATATAATTTTACAACTTTTCAACATAGAATATTAATTTAAAAAAAAAAAGAATTTTAAACAAGATATACAAATTTTTCAACACAGAATATGAATTTTTACCTTGAAAAGATAAATTCTCAACAAAATAAATACATTTTTAACCAAAGAGTTAAGTTTTCGAATTATTAACGAAATATATAACCAAATTTTTAAACTTTCAAGAAAAATTACAAGTTTTCCAAATAAAATATTAATTTTCTACAAAAAAGATGAATTTTGAACAAAATATACAAATTTTTAATCAAACTGCTGAATTTTCAACCAAAAAGATCATTTTTCAACACAGAATATTAATTTTTAACTTGAAAAGATAAATTCTCAATAAAATATATACATTTTTGAACAAATAGTTGAATTTTCTACTGGAAAAGGCGAATTTAAAACAAAAAAAATATATTTTTAACGAAATTGTTAAATTTTTAACAAAAATTAAAAGTTTTTAACACAGAATGTTAATTTTTACCTTGACAAGATGAATTCGCAGCAAAATAAATAAATATTTAACCAAATAGTTAAATTTTCGAATTTTTGACCAAATATATACATTTTTAACCAAACATTTAAATTTTCAATAAAAATTACAACTTTTCAACATAGAATATTAATTTTCCACCAAAAAAGATGAATTTTAAACAAGTCACACCAATTTTCAACAAAAAAAAATAATTTTCCAACACAGACTATTAATTTTCAACTTGAAGAAATAAATTGTCAATAAAATACATAATTTTTTAACGAAATTAGTTGAATTTTCTACTAGAAGCGGCGAATTTTTAACAAAATATATAAATTTTTAACGAAATTGTTAAATTTTCAAACAAAATTACAAGTTTTCAATAAGGAATACTAATTTTCAAAT
This sequence comes from Belonocnema kinseyi, assembly GCF_010883055.1. Lineage (NCBI taxonomy): Eukaryota > Metazoa > Arthropoda > Insecta > Hymenoptera > Cynipidae > Belonocnema > Belonocnema kinseyi. Next base: position 124,280,812 of record NC_046665.1, on the reverse strand, counting down.
TGAAAAGATGAATTCTCAACAAAATAAATAAAGTTTTAACCAAATATATACATATTTAACCAAAATTTTAAATTTTCAATAAAAATTACAATTCTTCAACATAGATTTATTAATTTTTTACAAAAAAGATCAATTCTCAATAAAATACCTAATTTTTAACCGAATAGTTGAATTTTCTACTAAAAAAGGCGAATTTAAAACAAAATATATACACTTTTAACGAAATTGTTAAATTTTCAACAAAAATTAAAAGTTTTCCACACAGAATATTAACTTTTAACATGAAAAGATAAATTCTCAACAAAATAGATAAATTTTTAACCAAATAGTTACATTTTAAAATATTTAACAGAATATATACATTTTTAAGCAAACTGTTAAATTTTCAAAAAAAACTAAAAGTTTTTAACAATGAATATTAATTTTTAACTTGAAATGATGAATTCTGAAGAAAATAAATAAATTTTTAACTAAACAGTCAAAATTTCGAGTTTGTAACAAAAAAATATATTTTTAACGAAACTGTTAAATTTTTCATAAAAAATAAAAGGTTTCACCACAGAATATTAATTTTCATCTTTAAAAGATGAATTCTCAACAAAATAGATAAATTTTTAACCAAATAGTTAAGTTTTCGAATTATTAACGAAATATATAAACAAATTTTTAAACTTTCAAGAAAAATTACAAGTTTTCCAAATAAAATATTAATTTTCTACAAAAAAGATGAATTTTGAACAAAATATACAAATTTTCAATCAAACTGCTAACTTTTCAACTAAAAAGATAATTTTTCAACACAGAATATTAATTTTTAACTTGAAAAGATAAATTCTCAATAAAACATATACATTTTAGAACAAATAGTTGAATTTTCTACTGGAAAAGGCGAATATAAAACAAAAAATATATATTTTTAAAGAAATTCTTTAATTTTCAAGTTGAAAAGATGAATTCTCAACAAAATAAATAAAATTTAAACCAAATAGTTAAATTTTCAAATGTTTAAAAAATATAAACATTTTTAAACAAATCTTAAAATATTCAATAAAAATTACAAGTCTTCAACATAGATTTATTAATTTTTTACAAAAAAAGAGAAATTCTCAATAAAATACATAATTTATTAACCAAATAGTTGAATTTTCTACTAAAAAAGGCGAATTTAAAACAAAATATATACACTTTTAACTAAGTTGTTAAATTTTCAAACAAAATTACAAGATTTCAACACGGAACATTAATTTTTACATTGAAATGATGAATTCTTAAATAAATGAATTTTTAACCAAATAGTTAAATTTTCAAATGTTTAACAAAATATAAACATTTTTAAACAAATCTTAAAATATTCAATAAAAATTACAAGTCTTCAACATAGATTTATTAATTTTTTACAAAAAAGAGAAATTCTCAATAAAATACATAATTTATTAACCAAATAGTTGAATTTTCTACTAAAAAAGGCGAATTTGAAACAAAATATATACACTTTTAACTAAGTTGTTAAATTTTCAAACAAAATTACAAGATTTCAACACGGAACATTAATTTTTACATTGAAATGATGAATTCTCAAATAAATCAATTTTTAACCAAATAGTTGAATTTTCGAATTTTCAAGAAAATAAATTTTTAACCAAATAGTTTAATTTTCAACCACTGAAATTAATTTTTTATTACAAAAGACTAATTTTTAACAAAATATATACATTTTTAACAAAATTTTTTTATTTTCAACCAAAAAAATTAAGTTTTTAACACACAATATTAATTTTTTACAAAAAAGATCAATTCTCAACAAAATAGATAAATTTTTCAATATTTAACAGAATATATAAATTTTTAACCAAACTGTTAAATTTTCAAAAAAAATTAAGTTTTTAACAATGAATATTAATTTTAAACTTGAAATGATAAATTCTGAAGAAAATAAATCAATTTTTAACTAAATAGTCAAAATTTCGAGTTTTAAAAAAAAAATATATATTTTTAACGAAATTGTTAAATTTTTCATAAAAAATTAAAGATTTCACCACAGAATATTAATTTTCAACTTTAAAAGATGAATTCTCAACAAAATAGATAAATTTTTAACCAAATAGTGAAATTTTTGAATTTTTAACCAAATATATACATTTTTAACCAAATTTTTAAATTTTTAATAAAAATTACAACTTTTCAACATAGAATATTAATTTTCTACCAAAAAAGGTGAATTTTAAACAAGTCACACCAATTTTCAACAAAAAAAAATAATTTTCCAACACAGACTATTAATTTTCAACTTGAAGAAATAAATTCTCAATAAAATTGTTTGAATTCGGTGGGGGCTTTAGCCTTTTTTCCTTGTAATAATAGAGTTTTGCTCTGTGAATTTATTTTATCACGTGAACTTTGGTACTTTCTTTATGATGTTTTACCCGTTTAGAATCTTTTTGTTTGTGTGAAGTCGCAAATTTGGATGCTATTTTCTCGGTATTGCTAAGCCCAAATATCGCCTGAGTGAAAGTGTTTCCCGTGTATTTATTGTGTTTTCTATGTGCATATGGAAAGGTAAAGGAAAAAGTGCACGCAGACCCTTGCAGAAGTGCAGGCTATATAGACAGGTGACAATTTTCAAGGGCACGCTCAAGTTCTCAGTGTGTCTCTCCAGTGATAAAATCAGATATTATTACTAAGTGTCTACTAATAGTTAGGTAACCAAAATGTTAACAGACGTACTGTCTACCACAGAGGAAGAGAGATGGGAGAAATTAATGTCCTCAATAAACACATTGACACTTTCTCATAACGAGCTGCGTGCTGAGGTTCACGGCTCAACACAAATGCTCGATGCAATAAATACCAAGACCTGTGAATTTGATAATAGGATGAAGGAAGCAGAAAGAAAGCTATCTTATCTCAGCAATCAATTACGATCCAAAAATATTATACTCTTCAAACTTGATGATACCGACAAGATAAATAAAGACCTGTTAAGTAACATCCAAAAAATCTTCACTGAAGTGGCCTTACAGATTCCAGAGGTCGCAATTGATGATGCTTTCAGACTCGGCAAAATCAAGGGCAACCGCCCCATCATTATTAAATTTATCGCTTCCAGATGGGTCAAACTTGTCTTCAGTAAAGTGATTGAATTTAAAAAATACAATCTTGCAATCGCTAATGACCGATCGAAGGAGGAAAGAGAAGAAAGAAGATCCTTAAATGATAAGGTCCAGAAGCTCCGCGATGCCGGCTTCCAGGTCACCTTTAAAGGGAACCAAATTCTCGTTGAAGGCAATCCCATACAAATCGAGGAGGTGGATCAGCTGGTATGCGAGCATCAAGGACAGCAGGTGGCGGAGACAAACAACGGAGGCGAGAAATCCTCGAA
>NC_046665.1:124276319-124277333 GCF_010883055.1 Belonocnema kinseyi | reverse complement strand
GTCTGAAAGCATCATCAATTGCGACCTCTGGAATCTGTAAGCCCACTTCAGTGAAGATTTTTTGGATGTTACTTAACAGGTCTTTATTTATCTTGTCGGTATCGTCAAGTTTGAAGAGTATAATATTTTTGGTCGTGATTGATTGCTGAGATAAGATAGCTTTCTTTCTGCTTCCTTCATCCTATTATCAAATTCACAGGTCTTGGTATTTATTGCTTCGAGCATTTGTGTTGAGCCGTGAACCTCAGCACGCAGCTCGTTATGAGAAAGTGTCAATGTGTTTATTGAGGACATTAATTTCTCCCATCTCTCTTCCTCTGTGGTAGACAGTACGTCTGTTGACATTTTGGTTACCTAACTATTAGTACACTTAGTAATAATATCTGATTTTATCACTGGAGAGACGCACTGAGAACTTGAGCGTGCCCTTGAAAATTGTCACCTGTCTATATAGCCTGCACTTCTGCAAGGGTCTGCGTGCACTTTTTCCTTTACCTTTCCACATGCACATGGAAAACACAATAAATACACGGGAAACACTTTCACTCAGGCGATATTTGGGCTTAGCAATACCGAGAAAATAGCATCCAAATTTTCGACTTCACACCAACAAAAAGATTCTAAACGGGTAAAACATCATAAAGAAAGTACCAAAGTTCACGTGATAAAATAAATTCACAGAGCAAAACTCTATTATTACAAGGAAAAAAGGCTAAAACCCCCACCGAATTCAGACAATTTGAGGAGCGTCCGTTAAACACAACCGCACGCGCCGACAGCTCAAGCGAAACCCAATCATTTTTGTTTAAACTAATAAAAATTACAAGCTTCAACCTTTTCTGATTCTGTTAGTGTTTTTCTTTGGAAATTGAATTTTTTATTTAAAATATTATATTTCAAAGATTAATATTTCTTAACAATCTTAGGTTAGGTTAGAATTTACATCGAAAATTGGTATTTTTAAAAAAAAATTGTTATAATTTGAGCAGGACCAAAAAACATGAATTTTAATCT
>NC_046665.1:124273463-124276219 GCF_010883055.1 Belonocnema kinseyi | reverse complement strand
GAACCTTCACGGTTTTAACAATTTGACTGATATCTGTGACCTTTTAGGGGACCTTGATATCCTTTGTGTGTGCGAGACTTGGCTGGAGAGCGAGAACATTGGTCTCTTTCGATCCGCAGATTTCAAAAGTATTTCATCCCCTGCTATTAGAAGTAATTGTCACCCAACTACATTTTTCTCAAAGTCCAATCTCGTTTCGACTGTTACGTACTCGGTCTTGTTTATATTCCCCCCTTAGATGACTTCAATGTTTACCTAGAAAATCTTAATTCTATATTGTATCGCATTTTAATTTCATTCCCTGATTTGCCAATCATTATGGGTGGGGATTTCAACTGCAGAGTATCAGATCTGAACCAATTTGATTCTGGAGCTTTTGAGTACGTGAACACCTTTTACCCAGAAAGGTTCTCTAAGGACAGATTCTCCAATTCTAGAGGTAAAAAATTTGTGGATTATATGGAGGTTAATGAACTGGTCCTCATAAATGGCCGCTCTCCTAGTGACTCTCCAGCAGATTTCACATTCATAGGACCCCAAGGATCAAGCATAATAGATCTTGTATGGTGCTCTATGAAAGGCCTCAACCTCTTTTCTGATTTACACGTGTTACATCTAGCTTCCCTCTCTGACGACCTTCCTGTTGTGCTAACTATGGCATTGCCACCTCCACTTCCGGAGAACGAATTCGAGGTTCTTGATTTAAATCAGTTATTTTTCGATAAATGTAAAGTAGATGTCTTCGCCTCTCTGATGGAATGGAGGGAAGAGGTAGCTAACATTGATCAGGGGGTCGATAACCTAAACACAGTACTAACTAAAACTATAAAAGATGTAGCATTCGAACTAGATACGCGAAAAAGGCACTCTAATTTGGTTTATTTTAAACGCAAGCCATGGTTCGACGACGAATGTCGCGATGTGAAAAAACGGGTCTCCGATACATTGAGGATTTGCAGAGAAAATAAATTTTCAGAGGAATATAAAGTAGCATATCTTAAAGAAAAAAACAATTTCAGAAAAATTCAGGAATTTAAGAAAAGAAATCATATTAAAACGCAAATTGACATTGCAGCGAATTGCAAAAACTCGGCACAATTCTGGAAAGTAATTAATGAATCGCGTCCAAAAGTACACCACCTGGCACGCATTGATGTAAATACTTGGCATAAATATTTATTAAACTGTTACCCACGACCAAACTTAACACCTTCTGTTGACGCAAACTTTTTAAATTTAACTCATCCCATATTAGATGGCGCTATTACTATAGAGGAGGTAATTAAATGTTTGGCAAATTGTAAGGATCGAAAGGCTCCTGGCTGTGATGGAATCAGCTATGGATTTTATAAAAATCTACCACAAAATTGGGTTTTGTATATGATCCACCTTTTTAACAAGATTAACTCTGAGGACTCTGATAATTACAGGCCCATCACTCTTGTTAATTGCATTGCGAAAATTTTTACCCAAGTTATATGCGATCGATTGGTCTTATGGGAAACTGAATGAAACTTGATCCCCGAATCACAGTCGGGCTTCAGAAAGGGGAGAAGTTGTCTTGATAACTTGTTCACGCTAGTATCCATTATCCAAATACATCTGAGAAACCCAGGAGCGGTGGTATATGCTGCTTTCGTCAACTTTAAGGGGGCTTTTCCATCCATCTCGCACAATTTATTGTGGAAGAAGCTTCACTCTTTGGGCCTTAGCACTGAAATAATTAATATTCTGAAGCACTTTTATTCTTCTGCGACAACTTGTATTAAGACTGGCAAGGGATCAACTAAATTTGTCAAGGTCACGCAGGGTGTCCTTCAGGGTGAAGTTTTAAGCCCGTTCGAATTTTTGCTTTTCATCTCCGATTTAGAAGACTATTTAATCCAGCAAGGTTGTCGAGGCCTCTCCGTAAATAGTTTAGTTGAAATATTATTGCTTGGTTATGCGGATGATTATGTTCTCTTTGCAGATATCCCGGTTGAGTTAAACAGAAAACTGGAAGCACTTAATTCTTATTGCAAAGAAAATCATCTTTTTGTGAACACGGAAAAAACTAAAATTGTAATTTTTTCTAAATCAGCGAATTCATCTGCTAGGAAATTTAAATCTTTTAAATTCGGCGATTCCCGGACCGAAGTAGTTAAACAATAAACTTATTTAGGTACCCCTCTTTCGGGTTCATGCTCCCTTCTACCCGCTGCAAGGAAGTCCGTTAGTGTTGCGAATACAGCCGTCGGCTCGATCCTAAGGACAATCCACTCGGTCAGAGCTGATTCGTGGAATACCTACATTAGATTATTCCAGAGCCTCTCTGTAAGTACACTACTGTATGGTTCGCAGGTTTGGAGCCTAAATCATTTGGAAGTTATAGAGAGAGTACAGCTTTCATTTTTTAAGAAACTTTTATCCCTGCCCAACAATACACCTAACTACGCGGTGAGATTAGAAACTGGTTCTTTGCATTTATCTCACACGGTCTTAAAAAATATTTTATCTTGGTTAATTAAAATTTCGACAATGGATAGTTCACGGTACCCAAGATTGTGTTTCGAGAGACTGAGATCACTGGGAGTAAAAGATCCTTACAACAAATTTAATTGGTTTTCCCAGATCCGGATTTTTTTCAATGCAAGTGGTTTGGTGGATAGATGGGTGAACCTCACATTAAACTCCATTAGCTCTGATCGAGAGATAGTTCTTGGGAGCTATAAGTCCTACCTAGAGATCCTTGATGGCGAGCGTCTCGCCCTGTCTAA
>NC_046665.1:124246628-124273363 GCF_010883055.1 Belonocnema kinseyi | reverse complement strand
CAAGCTATCTAAGGATGGTACTATAGAACGCCACCTCAAGGTAGGCCTAGTGGCGCCATCTCTTGGTCAGGCCGGAAACTTATCAATCCACCCTCGTACACCCCTCCGATAAATGGTTAGCTGTATTGTCTTCCGTTCACCCTGCCACTGTTAGAAAGTTTGTTAACTTAATTGTGAAGATTATCAGCGAGCGTTGGAGATCATTAGATAGCTTATAATAGTTTTAACGTAGTACTCGTATTTATGTATGTGTATGCGTCTGGCTATACGAGATTAATGTTTTTAGATATCCCTACGAAACTATCCTTGTATGTATCGAATGGTCTATAGACAAGTGTAATTAAATAAATAAAAAATAAAATAACCAATAAGATTAATTTTCTACTAGAAAACACTGATGTTTAGCAAACTAGATGCAATTTTCATCTTTTTTAAGTAAATTGTTAAATTTTCCAACAAAATTACAAGTTTTCAACACGAAATATTAATTTTTACATTTAAACGATGAATGCTCAACAAAATAAATAAATTTTTAACCAAATAGTTAAATTTTCGAATTTTCAACAAAATATATACATTTTTAAAGAACTTTTTAAATTTTCAATAAAAATTACAAGTTTTTAATATAGAATATTCATTTTCTAAAAAAAATTAATTTTAAACGAGATTTATAAATTTGTAATCAAATTGTGAAATTTTTAACCAAAGCGATAATTTTTTAACAAAAAATATTAATTTTCAACTTGAAAAAATAAATTGTCAATAAAATACATAATTTTTAACAAAATTAGTTGAATTTTCTACTAGAAGCGGCGAATTTCAAACAAAATATATACATTTTTAACTAAACTGTTAAATTATCAACAAAAATTAAAAGTTTTTAACACTGAATATTAATTTTCAACTTGAGAAGATTAATTCTCAAGAAAATAAATAAATTTTTAACTAAATAGTTGAATTTTCTACTACCAAAAATGAATTTTTAGCCAAATTTTTAAATTTTCAACAAAAAAAATTATTTTTCAACACAGAATATTAATTTTTTACAAAAAAGATGAATTCCGAACAAAATATATAAATTTTTAACCAAATAGATGAATTTTCAACCAAAAAGATTAATTTTTCACTAGAAAATACGAATTTTAAACAAAATTCATACATTTTTAACCAAAAAGATATTTTTCCAACACAGAATATTAATTTTTAACTTGAAAAGATAAATTCTCAATAAAAGTTTTTCGCATAGAATATTAATTTTCTACAAAAAATAAATTCTGAACGAAAGATATAAATTTTTAACTAATTAGTCGAATTTAAAAAAAAAAATTTTTACTAGAAAAGACGAATTTTTAACCAAATATATACATTTTTAACGAATTTGTTAAATTGTCAAGCAAAATGACAAGTCAACACAGAATATTAATTTTCAACTATTGTTACTTTTTAAAAAATTGTTAAATGTTCAACCAGAAAAATGAGTTTCAACACAGACTATTAATTTTCTACAAAAAAAGCTAAATTCTTAACAAACTATATACATTTTTAAGCAAATAGTTGCATTTTTAACGAATAAGATTGATTTTCTACTAGAAAAGACTAATATTTAGCAAACTAGATACAATTTTCATCAAATTGTTAAATTTTTAAACAAAAAGATGATTTTTCAATACAGAATATTAATTTTCAACATGAAAAGTTAAATGCTCAATAAAATACATAATCTTTTAAACAAATAGTTGAATTTTCTACCACAAAAGATTAATTTAACATAAAATATATACATTTTTAACCAAATTGTTAAATTTTCAAGCAAAATTACAAGCTTTCAACAGAAAATAATAATTGTTTACAAAAAAGATAAATTCTGAACAAAATATATAAATTTTTAACCAAATAGTTAAATTTTCAACCACTAAGATTAATTTTTTACTAGAAAAGGCGAATTTAAAAAAAAAAATATATATATATATATATTTATATACATTTTTAACTAAATTGTTAAATTTTCAAACAAAATTACAAGTTTTCAACACGGAATATTAATTTTTATATGGAAATGATGAATTCTCAAATAAATAAATTTTTAACCAAATAGTTTAATTTTCAACCACTGAAATTAATTTTTTATTACAAAAGACTAATTTTTAACAAAATATATGCATTTTTAACAAAATTTTTTAATTTTCAACCAAAAAAATTAGTTTTCAACACACAATAATAATTTTTTACAAAAAAGATCAGTTCTCAACAAAATAAATAAATTTTTCACCAAATAGTTAAATTTTCGAATTTTTAACAAAATATATACATTTTTAACCAAATTTTTAAATTTTCAATAAAAATTACAAGTTTTTAATATATAATATTTATTTTCTACAAAAAAAGATAAATTTTTAACACAGAATATTAATTTTCAACTTGAAAAAAACAAATTCTCAACAAAATAATGAAATTTTCAAACAAATAGTTAAGTTTTCGAATTATTAACAAAATATATAACCAAATGTTTAAACTTTCAAGAAAAATTACAATTTTTCAACATACAATATTAATTTTCTATGAAAAAGATGAAATCTAAAGAAAATATATAAATTTTTAATCAAACTGTTAAATTTTCAACCAAAAAGATCATTTTTTCAACACAGAATATTAATTTTCAAATTTAAAATATGAATTCTTAACAAAATATATAGATTTTTAACCAAATTTTTAAAATTAAAAAAAAAATTACAAGTTTTCAACATAGATTGTTAATTTTATACAAAAAAAGATGAATTCTTAATAAAATACAAAATTTTTTAACCAAAGACTTGAATTTTCTACTACAAAAGATGAATGCTGAACAAAATATATAAATTTTTAACCAATAAGATTAACTTTCTACCATAAAAGACGAATTTTTAACAAAATATATACATTTTTAACGAAGTTGTAAAACTTTCAACCAAAATTACAAGTCAACAAAGAATATTAATTTTTAACTATTTTTACTTTTAAAAGAATTATTAAATGTTTAAAAAAAAATGAGTTTCAACACAGACTATTAATTTTCTACAAAAAAAGCGAATTCTCAACAAACTATATAAATTTTTAACCAAATAGTTGAATTTTCAACCAATAAGATTAATTTTCTACTAGAAAAAAAACGAAATTTTAACCAAATATATAAATTTTTAAACAAATTGTTAAATTTTTAACAAAAATTACAAGTTTTCGACACAGAATATTAATTTTCAACTTCAAAAAATAAATTCTCGATAAAATACATAATTATTTAACCAAAAAGTTGAATTTCCTACTAAAAAAAAGACGAATTTTTAACGAAATATATATATTTTAAACCAAATTGTTAAATTCTCAACAAAAATGATCAGTTTTAAACACATAATATTAATTTTCAACTTGAAAAGATTAATTTTCAACAAAATACATATATTTTTTACCAAATAGTTGATTTTGCTTACTAGAAACTACAAATCTTTAACAAAATATTTACAATTTTTAAAAATTTGTTAAATTTTCAACCGAAAAAATCACTTTTCAAGACAGAATATTAATTTTCTACAAAAAAAGATGAATTTTGATCAAAATAAGTAAATTTTTTACCAAATAGTTGAATTTTTAACTAAGAAGACTAAAGAATAATTAAATAAATCAATTTAATTTACTTAAACTCACCAGGTTTCACTATAACAGAAACTGTATCTTCGTTAGTGAGTCCATCGTCATCTGTTACTTTCAATTTAAAAACGTATCTGCCTGGCACAATATCCGTCAGCTAAAAACGACATTAATTTTATTTTAATAATTATATATTTAAATTGGAACATACAAAACTATACAATATTTTCAAAATTTCAAGATAAAATATACTGTTTTTTGAACAAGACATTGTAATTTAAAAAAAAGATAAAAGATTAATTTTCTTCCAAAGCAGATGTATTTTCAACAAAAAAGGAAAATTTTCGAGCTAAAAAGTCGATTTTTTTAAGAAAACATTTGATTTTTAATCCCGAAAAAATGAATATTTTTTGAGTAAAGAAAGACAAAAAAATGCAATCAAATTGTTGATTTTTCAACCCAGAAATACGAATTTTCTACAAAATAGATTAATATTTAAACTAGATAAATTTTTATGTCAAAAAGACGAATTTTCAACTAAGAAGATTAATTTTCTACCAAAAGTTGAATCAACAATCCAAAAGAACCAAATTTTCCATCTAAATAAAAATAAATGTTCCAAAAAACAGTTAAATTTTCGACCAAAACGATGACCTTTTATCAAAATAGTGAGAATTTTCAACAAAATAATTGAATTTTCAATTAAAAAAATAGTCATTTTCAACCAAACATTTGGATTCAATAAAATATTTGAACTTTAAGACAAAAGAGAAGACTTGACCAAAAAAAAAATGAATTTTGAACCATAGTAGTTGAATTTTCAATCTACTAAGATAAATGTTTAAACCAAAAAGACGATTAAAAAAAAACAGTTGAATATTCAAACAAAAAACTGACAAAAAATACGAATTTTCCAGAAAACTGTTTCAAAACTGTTGAAAATTTTCTACTAAAAGGTGCATTACCAATTCAACAGAACGAATTTTCTATCCAAAAAGATGAGACTTTTTAATATAATAGTGAAAATTTTAAACGAAACAATTACATTTTAAACGAAATAGTTGAATTTTCACCAAAAAATAATAATTTTCAACCGAATACTTGGACTTTTAAGCAAAAGTGGCGAATTGGTTTTAAAAAGTTGAATTTTTATCTAAATAATATTTGTCAGTCAAGAAAGAAAAAAATGCAACCAAATTGTCAAATTTTCAATCAAAAAGATTAATTTTCTACTGAAAGATGAATGACCAATTCAAAAGAAAAAATTTTCTATACAAAAAAATAAATTTTCACCAAAACAGTTGAATTTTTTAGCAAAAGTATGACCTACTTACCAAAATAGTGATAATTTTAAACAAAACAATTATATTTTCCACAAAATAGTTGAATTTTAAACCCGAAAATACGAATTTCCAATGAAAAATATAGTTGGCACATTCTCAATAGAATCGATCAAATTTCAATCAAAAATAGAATCTATAAATTTCAGCCTTAAAAAAATCGAATTTTCAAAAAAATAATATAATTTTCAATTAAAAAGAATGACCTTTGAACCAAAAATAGTGGGGATTTCTTATTGGTTTCTATTAATAATCAAATTGTTAAATTCTCAACCAAAATAACAAGTTCTCAAAACGGAATATTAATGTTTAACATGAAAATGATGAATTTTCAACAAAATAGTTGAATTTTCTATTAGGAAAGACGAATTTTTAACCAAATTTTTATTTTTTCAATAAAAATTACAAGTTTTCAACATAGAATATTTATTTTCTACAAAATAAAAGATAAATTATGAACAAAATAAATACATTTTTGAGCAAACAGTTGAATTTTCAACGAAAAAGATTAATTTTCTACTAGAAAAGAAGAAGTTTAAACAAAATACATAAATTTTTAAACCAAATTTTAACTTTTCAACCAAAAAGATCAGTTTTCAATACAGAATATTTATTTTTAACTTGGAAAGACAAATTCTCAATAAAATAAATAAATTTGTAACCCAATAGTTGAATTTTCTACTACAAAAGAAGAAATTTTAACATAATATATACATTTTTAATCAAATTGTTCATTTTTCAAACAAAATTACAAGTTTTCAACATATAATAAATAATTTTCTACAAAAAAAGTAATTATTAACAAAATTCATAAATTTTTAACCAAATAGTTTCATTTTCTACCAATAAGACTAATGTTCGACTTGAAAAGATAAATTCTTTATAAAATACATAATTTAAAAAAAAAAAAGTTAAAATTTCTACTATAAAAGGTGAATTTCAAACAAAATATATACATTTTTACCCAAAATGTTAAATTTTAATGAGAAATTAAAAGTTTTTAATACTGAATATTCATTTTGAACTTGAAAAGATGAATTTTCAACAAAATATACAAATTTTTAACGAAACAGTTGAATTTTTTGATTAGAAAAGACGAATTTTTAACAAAATGTATAAATTTTTAACAAAAATTAAAAGTTTGCAACACAGAATATTAATTTTCAACTTGAAAAGATAAATTCTCAAATTTTTGAATATTTAACAGAATATATGCATTTATAACCAAACTGTTAAATTTTGAAAAAAAATTTTAAGTTTTTAACAATGAATATTAATTTTCAACTTGAAATGATGAATTCTGAAGAAAATAAATAAATTTTTAACTAAATAGACAAATTTTCGAATTTTTAACAAAATATATATATTTTTCACGAAATTGTTAAATTTTTCACAAAAAATAAAAGGTTTCAACACAGAATATTAATTTCCAACTTTAAAATATGAATTCTCAACAAAATAGATAAATTTTTAGCCAAATAGTTAAATTTTCGAATTTTTAACCAATTATATACATTTTTAACCAAATTTTCAATAAAAATTACAACTTTTCAACATAGAATATTAATTTTCCACCAAAAAAGATGCATTTTAAACAAAAATTAAAAGTTTTTAACAATTTTCAAACAAAATTACAAGTTTGTAACACGGAATATAAAATTTTACATTGAAACGATGAATGTTCAACAAAATAAATAAATTTTTAACCAAATATTTAAGTTTTCGAATTATTAACAAAATATATAACCAAATTTTTAAACTTTGAAGAAAAATTACAAGTTTTCAACATAGAATATTAATTTTCTATAAAAAAAGATGAATTCTAAACAAAATATATAAATTTTTAATCAAACTGTTAAATTTTCAACCAAAAAGATAATTTTTCAACACAGAGTATTAATTTTTAAATTGAAAAGATAAATTCTCAATAAAATACATAATTTTTTAAACAAATAGTTGAATTTTCTACTAGAAAATGCGAATTTCAAACAAAATATATACATGTTTAACCAAAATGTTAAATTTTTAACTTGAGAAGATGAATTCTCAAGAAAATCAAAAAATTTTTAACCAAATAGTTGAATTATCTACCACAAAAAGATGATTTTTTAACAAAATATATACATTTTTAACAACATTTTTTAATTTTCAACCAAAAAGATCATTTTTCAACACAGAATATTAATTTTCAACTTGAAAAGATGAATTCTCAACAAAATAAATAAATTTTGAACCAAATAGTTAAACTTTCGAATTTTTAACAAAATATACACATTTTTAACCAAATTTTTAATTTTTCATTAAAATTACAAGTTTTCAACATAGAATATTAATTTTCTAACAAAAAGATGAATTCTAAACAAATTATATACATTTTTAATGAAACTGTTATATTTTAAACCAAAAAGATTATTTTTCAACACAAAATATTATTTTTCAACTTGAAAAGATAAATTCCCAATAAAATATACCATTTTTTAACCAAATTGTTAAATTTTCAACAACAAAAAAAGTTTTCACCATAAAATATTCATTTTCTACAAAAAAAAGATAAATTCTCGTAAAAATACATACATTTTTAACAAAATAGTTTAATTTTCAACAAAGAAGATTAAAGAAGAATTAAATAAATAAATTTAATTTACTTAAACTTACCAGATTTCACTACAACAGAAACTGTATCTTCTTTAGTGAGTTATTGATCGAATTTTGAACAAAATACATACATTTTTAACAACATTTTTTAATTTTCAACCAAAAAAATGAGTTTTTAACACAGAATATTAATTTTCTACAAAAAAGATGGATTCTGAACAAAATATATACATTTTTATATACCAAATAGAAGAATCTTCAACCAATAAGATTAACTTTCTACTAGAAAAGACGAAATTTTAACAAAATATATAAAATAATAAAAATATATATATATATATTAACTGTTAAATTTTTAACAAACAATAATTTTTCAACACAGAATATTCATTTTTAACTTGAAAAGACGAATTATTAACAAAATAAATAAATTTTTAATCAAATATTTGAATTTTCGAATTTTTGACCAATTATATACATATTTAATCAAATTTTTCAATAAAAGTTACAAGTTTTCAACATAGATTATTAATTTTCTACAAAAAAGATTAATTCTGAACAAAATAATTAATTTTTTAACCAAATAGTTAAATTTTCTACTAGACAAGGCGAATTTAAAACAAAATATATACACTTTTAACGAAATTGTTAAAATTTCAACAAAAATAAAAAATTTTCAGCACAGAATATTAATTTTCAACTTGAAAAGATGAATTCTCAACAAAATAAAAAAAATTTTAACCAAATAGTTAAGTTTTCGAATTATTAATAAAATATATGACCAAATTTTTAAACTTTCAAGAAAAATTACAAGTTTTCAACAAAGAATATTATTTTTCTATAAAAAAGATTAATTCTAAACAAAATATATAAATTTTTTATCAAACTGTTAAATTTTTAACCAAAAAGATCATTTTTTCAACACAGACTATTAATTTTCAAATCATAAAGGTGAATACTCAATAAAATACATAATTTTTTGAACAAATAGTTGAATTTTCTACTAGAAAAGGAAAATTTTTAATAAAATTTATGCATTTTTAACGAAATTGTTAAATTTTTAACAAAACTTAAAATTTTTCAACACAGAATATTAATTTTCAACTTGAAAAGATGAATTCTCAATAAAATAAATAAATTTTTAACCAAATAGGTAAATTTTCGAACTTTTAACAAAATATATATTTTTTGAACCAATTTTTTAATTTTTATTAAAAATTACAAGTTTTCAATATAGAATATTAATTCTCTACAAAACGAAACTGTTAAATTTTTAACAAAAATGAAAAGTTTTCAACACAGAAAATTAATTTTCAACTTGAAAAAAACAAATTCTCAACAAAATAATGAAATTTTCCAACAAATAGTTAAGTTTTCGAATTATTAACAAAATATATGACCAAATTTTTAAACTTTCAAGAAAAATTACAAGTTTTCAACATAAAATATTATTTTTCTATAAAAAAGATTAATTCTAAACAAAATATTTAAATTTTTTATCAAACTGTTAAATTTTTAACCAAAAAGATAATTTTTTCAACACAGACTATTAATTTTCAAATCATAAAGGTAAATATTCAATAAAATACATCATTTTCTAAACAAATAGTTGAATTTTCTACTAGGAAAGGAAAATTTTAAATAAAATTTATGCATTTTTAACGAAATTGTTAAATTTTTAACAAAACTTAAAATTTTTCAACACAGAATATTAATTTTCAACTTGAAAAGATGAATTCTCAATAAAATAAATAAATTTTTAACCAAATAGGTAAATTTTCGAACTTTTAACAAAATATATTTTTTTTTAACCAAATTTTTAATTTTTCATTAAAAATTACAAGTTTTCAATATAGAATATTAATTCTCTACAAAAAAGATAAATTTTAAACAAGATATATAAATTTTTAATCCAAATGTTAAGTTTTCAACTACAAAAGATAATTTTTCAACATAGAATATTGATTTTATATAAAAAGAGATTAATTCTAAACAAAACATATAAATTTTTTATCAATCTCTTAAATTTTTAACCAAAAAGATCATTTTTTCAACACAGACTATTAATTTTCAAATCATTAAGGTAAATATTCAATAAAATACATCATTTTTTAAACAAATAATTGAATTTTCTACTAGAAAAGGCGAATTTAAAAAAAATATATAAATTTTTAACCAAATTGTTAAATTTTCAACAACAAAAAAAGTTTTCACCACAAAATATTAATTTTCTACAAAAAAACGGATAAATTCTCATCAAAATACATACATTTTGAACCAAATAGTTTAATTTTCAACCAAGAAGATTAAAGAATAATTAAATAAATCAATTTAATTTACTTAAACTTACCAGGTTTCACTACAACAGAAACTGTATCTTCTTTAGTGAGTTATTGATCGAATTTAAAAAAAAAATCGTTGAATCTTCAGAAAATAGTAGAATTTTCAATTAAAGAAAAATTACCTTCGAGCGAAAAATTGTTTGATTTTTTTATTGGTTTCTATTAATTCAATTCGCATTTAAAAGCGACAGACCAAAAACAAAAAAAAAATGTTTAAAAGAGAAAGTGTCTTGGAAAAAAATAAAAGAAATTCTTAAAAAAAAAGAAATAAGAATAGAAAAAAGAAAACAAATTTTATCTACCATTAAAACTGGAGATTTATCTGTTCCTTCCACAATAGATCCAACCGCAAGGCTCGTCGGTTCTCGAGTCCACTCCCACTTTGCAATTCTCAAATCATCACTCGATTGCGATCCATTTAATATCACCGCTGCTATAGGAGCCACAAAAATTTGATCCCCTCCAGCATTTGCCTTCGGAGGTGCATTTTTTGCTAAAAATATGAAAATTTCGTGATAATTCTAATTTTAAGAATCACTCGTCGCTCATTTTTATTAATTTATTTATTTATTTATTTTTTGAATACCTACTTTGTGTCACTTTTACTTTCACTTGATCTGAATCTTTATTTCCGTTATCGTCAATAACAGTTAATTTGAATTCATAATCTCCTTTTGTTAGTTTTGTTATGTTTGTAACACTCTCGTTAACTGCATGAAAAGCTGCTGTGTTTGGTCCACTAAAATTTAACAATTAAGATACAAATTCCATATTTTTTAAATGAGAAATTATATCTAAATCGATGGGTTGATCAATCTTGAAATTTGGTGTACAAGCCTGCGTGAGATCTTTAAAATTCTTGTGAAATCTTTTTAAAAATTACAGAAAAATCTTTTGAAATCACTTCAAGTCTTTCTGACATCATCGAAAATCTTCTGAAATTTTGCGAAAAGTATGAAAAACCTTTCGAACCTTTTACTTTTTTTGAAACCTTTGCGACATCTTTGAAATCCTGGGAAATATTTTGAGATCTTCATGAAATCGTTGAAATCTTTGTGAGATCTTTGAAATATTTTATGATCTTTGAGATATATTTGTGAAATCTTTGACTAGTTTACAATTCCACTGGACGCCTCATGAAATCATTGAAATTCTTGTTCAATCTTTGCATAATGTTTCAAATCTTATGAAATCTTTGTGCAATCTTTTTGAAATCTTGGAAATCTTTACAAAATTATGAAAATCTTTGGGGTATTTTGAAATCTCTGAATTCTTTCTAAAATCTTAGAAATATTTGTAAAATAATTTAATTTTTTGTGAAATCTTGCAAATATTTTAAGATCTTTGTGTAATCTTTGGGAAATTATTGAAATTTTGTAAAATCTGAAGTCTCCGATAAATCTTTTAATTATTTCTTATACTTGAGATATCTCAAGTATTTTATGATCTTTGTGATATATTTGTGAAAACTTTAAAAAGTTTAAAATCTCAATGAAACTTTCGTGAAATCTTCTTGAAATCATTTAAATTCTTGTGAAATCTGTGCATAATGATTAAAATGTTATGAAATCTTTGTGTGGTCTTTGAAATCTTTCTAGACATTGTAAAATATTTGGAATATTTGACAAGTTTTAAATCTTTATGAAGCCTTCGTGAAACCTTCGTGAAATCTTTTGAAATAATTTTTAATATTTGCGAAATCTTCGTGAAATCATTTAAATTCTTGTGAGATCTTTGAAATATTTTACGATCTTCGTGATATATTTGTGAAATCATTGAAAAGTTAAAAATTCCAATGAAAGCTTCATAAAATCATTGAAATTCTGGTGAAATCTTTGGGGAATCTTTCTGAAATCTTTGAAATCTTTGTAAAATTATTGAAATCTTTGAAATAATTGTGAAATTATTGAAATCTTTGAAATAATTGTGAAATCTTCGTGAAATCATTGAAATTTTTGTAAATCTTTGCGTAATGATTAAAATCTTATGAAGTGTTTGAGTAATTTTTTTTTTTCTGAAATCTTTGAAATCTTAAAAATCTTTGTGAAATAATTGAAATATTTGTTAAATTTTTGAAACACAAAAATTTAAATACTTGTAAAATCTTCATGAAACTAATGAAATCTTTCTGAGATCTTAGAAATATTTTATGATCTCTGCGATATATTTGTGAAATCTTTGATAAGTTTAAAATTCCAATGGAAGCTTCATGAAATCATTTAAATTCTGGTGAAACCTTTGCATAATGTTTCAAATCTTATTAAATCTTTGTGTAATCTTTCTGAAATCTGGGAAATATTTGTAAAATAATTGAATTTTTTGTGAAATCTTTCAAATATTTTAAGATCTTTGTGAAATGTTTTTGAAATTTTTGTCAAGTTGGACATTTTTATGAAACCTTCGTGAATGCTTTTAAAATAATTTGAAATATTTATAAAATATTTATGAAATCTTCCTAAAATTATTGAAATTCTTGTAAATCTTTGCGTAATGTTTAAATTTTTATGAAGTCTTTGTGTAATCTTTGAATTTCTATCTGAAATCTTTGAAATCCTTTCGAAATCTTGAAAATATTTGTGAAATAATTGAAATCTGTGTTACATCTTTGAAGTATAATTTTAAATATTTGTCAAATCTTCACGAAACCATTGAAATCTTTGCGGGATCTTTGAAGCAATTTATGATCTTTGTGATATATTTGTGAAATCTTTGCAACGTTTGAAATCTTTATGAAAACTTCATAAAATTTTCGTGATATCTTTTGTAATCATTTTTAATATTCATAAAATCTTCGTGAAATCATTGAAATTATTGAAATTTTGTAAAATCTTAAGTCTTCAAGAAATCTTTTAATTCTTTTTTATACTTGAGATCTCTCAGGTATTTTATGATCTTTGTGATATATTTGTGAAAACTTTGACAAGTTTAAAATCTCAATTAAACATTCGTGAGATTTCCGTGAAAACATTAACATTTTTATTCAATCTGTGCAAAATTTTTCAAAGCTTATGAAATCGTTCAGTAATCTTTCTGAAATCTTGGAAATCTTTGTGAAATCAATGAAATCTTAGCAACATCTTTGAAATAATTTAAGATATTTGTGAAATATTTGTAAAATCTTTTGAAATCATTAACATTCTTTTTAAATCTTTGTTTAATCTTACTGAAAACTTGAAAATCTTTGTGAAATTATTGAATTCTTTGTAAAATCTTTTAATTCTTTCTGAAATCTTTGTGACACCTTTCAAATATTTTGTGATCATAATTTAATTAATAATTTAATTATTAATTATTTTGCGATCATAATTTTAAATATTTGTGAAATCTTCTTGAAATCATTAAAATCTTTGAGATATCTCTGAAATATTTTATGATCTTTGCGATATATTTGTGAAAACTATGACAAGTTTGAAATCTCAATGAAACCTTTGAAATTTTTGACATGTTTGAAGTTTTTATGAAACCGTCATAAAATTTTCGTCAAAAATTCGGTAATAATTTTTAATATTAATAAAATCTTCATGAAATCATTTAATTTCTTGTGAAATATTTTAAATCTACCTGAAATCTTTTTGTAATATTTTGACATATTTTTAAATATTAAAATCCGTTGAAAATTTTGTGAGATTTTTCTGATATCTTGGAAATCTTTGCAAAATTATTTACATTTCTGTAAAATCATTTAAATCTTTCAAATTATCGTGAAATCGTTTGAAATCATTCGAAGTATTTTTAAACCTTTCATATCTTTGAAATGTTCGCGAAATCTTTAAAAAAAATTGTGTGAAATCTTTGAAAATTCTTTCTAATCTTTTGAAATATTTATATATTTTTTCAATCTTTGAAGTCTTTCTGAAATCTTGAATATCTTTGTGTAATTATTTAAATCTTTGTTAAAGCGTTTTAAACTTTGAGACATTTTTTAAACTGTTGTGAAATATTTTGAAATCATTGAAATCTTTTGAAATTTAAAAAATATATTTCTGAAATATTAGCGACTTCTTTCTAATCTTTTAAAATCTTTGAAAACTTTCTGAAACCTTGGAAATCTTTGTGGAATCTTTTAGATAATATACTGAAAATCTTTTGAAATCTTTGTAAAATCATTGAAATCATTGTGAAATCTTCGAGACTCCATTGCAACACTTGCAAAATCTTCATAATCTTTCAAATGTTTTAAAATTTTTGAAGCCTTTTGTACATTTCAAATTTTTGTGAATTCTTTTGAAATATTTGTGACACCCTTGAAAATTTTCTGATATCTTAAAAAGCTTTGTGAAATCATTCAAATTTTTGAGAAATCATCGAAATCATTGTGAAATCTTCGAGAAATAATTAAAATCTTGAAAATCTTGAAAACGTAAAAAATTTTTGAAATTTTTCTGCAATTTTTATAATATTTCTGAAATCTTGGAAATCTTTGTCAAATCTTTCAGATCCTTAAAATCTTTTGAAATATTTGTAAAATCATCGAAATCATTGTGAAATCTTCGAGAAATCATTGAACTTCTTGTGGATCTTGAAAATCTTTAAAATTTTTGAAATTTTTGTGCAATTTTAAAAATATTTTTTAAATTTTTGTCACATTTTTTAGATCATCCTAAACATCTTTTGAATGATTTGTAAAATCATCGAAATCATTGTTAAATCTTCGAGAAATCATTAAAATTCTTGTGGATCTTGAAAATCTTGAAAACCTTTAAAATTTTTCTGCAATTTTGAAAATATTTCTAAAATATTTGCGAAATCTTTTAGATCATCCTGAACATCTTTTGAATGATTTGTAAAATCATCGAAATCATTATGAAATCTTCGAGAAATCATTAAAATTCTTGTGGATCTTGAAAATCTTGAAAACCTTTAAAATTTTTCTGCAATTTTGAAAATATTTCTAAAATATTTGCGAAATCTTTTATATTATCCTAAACATCTTTTGAATGATTTGTAAAATCATCGAAATCATTCTGAAATCTTCGAGAAATCATTAAAATTCTTGTGGATCTTGAAAATCTTGAAAACCTTTAAAATTTTTCTGCAATTTTAAAAATATTTTTTAAATTTTTGTTAAAATTTTTTAGATCATCCTAAACATCTTTTGAAATATTTGTAAAATCATCGAAATCATTGTGAAATCTTCAAGAAATCATTAAAATTCTTGTGGATCTTGAAAATCTTGAAAACCTTTAAAATTTTTCTGCAATTTTTAAAATATTTCTAAAATATTTGCGAAATCTTTTAGATCATCCTAAACATCTTTTGAAATATTTGTAAAATCATCGAAATCATTGTGAAATCTTCAAGAAATCATTAAAATTCTTGTGGACCTTGAAAATCTTGAAAACCTTTAAAATTGTTCTGCAATTTTTAAAATATTTCTAAAATATTTGCGAAATCTTTTAGATCATCCTGAAAATTCTTTAAAATCTTTGTAAAATCATCGAAATCATTAAAACTCTTGAAAATCTTGAAAATCTTTAAAACCTTTAAAATTTTTGAAATATTTCTGCAATTTTTAAAATCTTTATGAAATCTTTTAGATCATCCTAAAGATCATTTGAAATATTTGTAAAATCATGAAAATCATCGAAATCATTGTTAAATCTTCGAGAAATCATTAAAATTCTTGTGGGTCTTGAAAATCTTTAAAATTTTTGAAATTTGTGTGCAATTTTAAAAATATTTGTGAAATCTTTTAGATCATCCTGAAAATCCTTTGAAATCATTGCAATATCATCGAAATCATTGTGAAATCTTCGATAAATCATTAAAATTCTCGTGGATCTTGAAAATCTTGAAAGCCTTTAAAATTTTTCTGCAATTTTAAAAATATTTTTAAAATTTTCGTGAAATTTTTTAGATCATCCTAAACAACTTTTGAATGATTTTTAAAATCATCGAAATCATTATGAAATCTTCGATAAATCATTAAAATTCTCGTGGATCTTGAAAATCTTGAAAGCCTTTAAAATTTTTCTGCAATTTTAAAAATATTTTTAAAATTTTCGTGAAATTTTTTAGATCATCCTAAACAACTTTTGAATGATTTGTAAAATCATGGAAATCATTGTTAAATCTTCGAGAAATCATTAAAATTCTTGTGGATCTTGAAAATCTTGAAAACCTTTAAAATTTTTCTGCAATTTTGAAAATATTTCTAAAATATTTGCGAAATCTTTTAGATCATCCTGAAAATTCTTTAAAATCTTTGTAAAATCATCGAAATGATTAAAACTCTTGAAAATCTTGAAAATCTTGAAAATCTTTAAAATTTTTGAAATATTTCTGCAGTTTTTAAAATCTTTGTGAAATCTTTTAGATCATCCGAAAGATCATTTGAAATATTTGTAAAATCATGAAAATCATCGAAATCATCGTGAAATCTTCGAGAAATCATTAAAATTCTTGTGGATCTTGAAAACCTTCAAAATCTTTAAAGTTTTTGAAATTTTTCTGCAAATTTAAAAATATTTCTAAAATCTTGAAAATCTTTGAGAAATCTTTTAGATCCTAAAAATCCTTCGAAATCTTCGTGACATCATCGAAATCATTATGAAATCTTCGAGAAATCATTGAAACTTTTTCGGAATTTTGAAAATCTTTCAACAGTTTAAAAATTTTTCAAGCCTTTTGTATATTTCAAATTTGCGTGAACTCTTTTGAAATATTTGTGAAAACTTTGAATTTTTATTGAAATCCTAAAAATCTTTGTAAAATCATTCAAATTTTTGAAACATCTGTAAAATTGTCATGAAGTATTTTGAAATGATTAAATGATTAAAATCTGTGTCCAATCTTCATTAAATCATTTAAATTCTTGTAGAATCTTGAAAACCTTTGACATTTTTTTGCAATTTCAAAAATATTTCTCAAATCTTATAAATCTTTGTGATATCTTTTTCGAGTGATCAAACCTAGACTAAAATTCCCTAAAAACTAAAAAAAAAAATTGAAGTTGAAATTTGATTTTCCTCACCTAATTTGTTCCCAGTGATAAGAAACGATTTTGATATCATCTTTACTTTTACTGCCGTTTAAAACAGTTTGAGTCTGTGGCAATGCGATTGTGATATCTTCACCAGCATTGGCTGTAACGGAAAATTTATATTTCATAGGATTAAAGTTCTATTTTTAATCGAGGCAAATTATTATTGAGAAAAAAAAAATTAGTCGAGAATCATTTACCCTTTGGAGGTTTATTAGTAGGAGCTTTAACGAAAACATGAACTTCGGCAGTCGAAGATTGCCCCGAAGTGTCAGTTACTTTCAAAACAAAAGTGTACATTCCTTCTTCTAAATTCGAAAGCCGTACAGAAGAATTTCTCGTATTTTGCATGTCGACGGCTTTATTTTCGTCAGAAGGGCTTTTTGTCCATTCCCAAGTTTTAATACCTCTGTCGTCAGTACTCAAATTTCCATTAAGTGTCGTTGTATTTTGAGGCAAGTAAATAATTATATCTTGACCTGCGTTTGCACTTGGTGGATAGTCAGTGACTTTAAGGACAGTTATGTTAGCCGTTGTAAAATTAGTTTCATGGTCTGAATCTTCGACTGTTAGTCTGGAAAAATGGGGAAAAAGTGGGTTCAAGTCGGACCAAAGTGCTCTCAAAATAAGGAAAATATGGGCCATTTTTTCAAAATATATTATATTTTCAACCAAAAAAAGATTTTCTACCAAAAGAGACAAATTTGCAAACAAACAAAAAATGGGTTTTAACTAAATAGTTGAAATTGCCAGCAAAAGAGATGAATTATCAACAAAATAGTTAAGTTTTTAAACTAAAAAGATTAATGTTTTAAAAAACAGTTGATTTTTAAACCGGAAAAGGTGAATTTTTAGCAAGAAAGTTCATTTTTTACCAAATAGTTGAATCCTGAAACAAAAATATTAATTTTTTTGAACAAACAAGATTTTTTTTACCTAAAAAGACGAATTTTCAACAATCTACATAAATTTTCTACGAAATTGTTGAATTTTCAACCTATAAAGGTGAATTTTCAACCAAATTAACTTTCAACAAAAAACAAAGAATTTTCAAGCTAATGAATTTAACGAAAAAAATGTACATTTTCAAGATGTTAGTATTAGTTAAATCTTTAGACAAATACATACATTGTTAACAAAGATGATTAACTTTTCTACTTAAAAAGACAATTTTTCAACAAAAGAGTGAAGTTTTTTAAGCTAAAAATACAAATTTCTTAGGAAACAAATGATTTTTAAACCGGAAAAGATGAATTTTTAGCAAGACAGTTAACTTTTAATCAAGAAACAAAAAGCATTTATAACTGAATCATTGAATTTTTCATTAACAAAATTGTTTTTTTAATTTACAACCAGTTGATAGATTGCTTAAAATGTTATGGAATCTTTATGTAGTCTTTCTGAAATCCTGGAAATATTTGTAAAATAATTGAATTCTTTGTGAAATCTTTCAAATATTTTAAGATCTTTGTGAAATGTTTTTTAAAATCTTTGTCAAGTTGGAAATTTTTATGAAACCTTCGTGAAATCTTTTTAAATAATTTGAAATATTTGTGAAATCTTTGTGAAATCATTGAAATTCTTGTAAATCTTTGCGTAATGTTTAAAATCTTATGAAATCTTTGTATAATCTTTGAATTCTTTCTGAAAACTTTGAAATCTTTCCGAAATCTTGAAAATATTTGTAAAATAATTGAAATCTTTGTTACATCTTTGTAATACAATTTTAAATATGTGTCAAGTCTTCATGAAACCATTGAAATCTTTGGGAGATCCTTGAAATATTTTAAGATCTTTGTGATATATTTGTGAAATCTTTGAGAAATTTAAAATCCCAAGGAAGCCTCCGTGAAAGCTTCGTAAAATCATTAAAATTCTTGTAAATCTTTTTGTAATATTTAAAATCTTATGAAATCTTTGTGAAATCATGTTGAAATCACTTAAATCTTTGTAAGCTCTTTCAAGTATTTTATGATCTTTTTGATATATTTGTGAAAACTTTGACAAGTTTAAAATCTCAATAAAACCTTCGTGAAGTTTTTGCGTAATGCTTAAAATCATATGAAATCTTTGTGTAATCTTTCTGAAATCTTGAAAATCTTTGTAAACTTATTACAATCTTTGGATTATTTTGAAATCTTTGAGTTCTTTCTGAAATCATGGAAATCTTTGTAAAATAATTGAAATTTTTGTGACATCTTAGAAGCAATTTGAGATATTTGTGAAATATTTGTAAAATCTTGGGAATCTTTCAAGTATTTTATAATCTTTTTGATATATTTGTGAAAACTTTGACAAGTTAAAAATCTCAATAAAACCTTCGTGAAATCTACATGAAATCATTGACATTCTTGTGAAATCTTTGTGTAATCTTTATGAAATCTTTGAAAAATTATTGAAATCTTTGGATTATTTTGAAATCTTTGAATTCTTTCTGAAATCTTGGAAATCTTTGTAAAATAATTGAATTTTTTGTGAAATTTTTCAAATATTTTAAGATCCTTGTGAAATGTTTTTGAAATCTTTGTCAAGTTGGAAATTTGTATAAAACCTTCGTGAAATATTTTAAAATAATTTGAAATCTTTGTGAAATCTTCGTGAAATCATTGAAATTCTTGTAAATCTTATTCTTTTAAATCTTGGAAATCTTTGTGAAATTATTGAAATCTATGTGAAATCTTTGAAACATTTTGAAATCTTTAAATTCTTTCTGAAATCATTGAAATCTTTATGACATCTTTGAAATAATTTGAGATATTTGTGAAATATTAGTAAAATCTTTGACATGTTTGAAATCTTTATGAAAACCTTCAAAAGATTTTGTGAAATCTTTTGAAATCATTATAATTCTTGTGAGACATTTGTTTAATCTTACTGAAAACTTGGAAATCTTTGTGAAAATGTTGAAATATTTGTGAAATTTTTTAATTCTTTCTGAAATTGTTGAAATCTTTGAAATATTTTGAGATCATTGTAAAATATTTAAAAACTTTGACAAGTGTGAAATCGTTATGAAATCTTTGTTAAATCTTTTAAAATAATTTTTAATCTTCTTGAAAAAATTGCAAATCTTTGTGATACCTTTAAAATATTTTACGATCTTTGTGACACATTTGTGAAAACTTCGACAAGTTTAAAATCTCAATAAAACCTTCGTGAAATCTTCGTGAAATCATTGAAATCTTTGTGACATCTTTGAAATAATTTGAGATATTTGTGAAATATTTGTAAAATATTTGTAAAATCTTTGAAATCCTTGACATGTTTGAAATCTTTATGAAAACCTTCAAAAATATTGTGAAATATTTTGAAATCATTAAAATTCTTGTGAAATCTTTGTTTAATCGTACTGAAAACTTAGAAATCTTTTTAAAATCTTTGAATTCTTTCTGAAATCTTTGAAATATTTTTGAAATCGTTGAAATCTTTGTGACATCTTTAAAATTTTTTGAAATCATCTTCAGGCAAATAGATACATTTTTAACAAAGAAGATTAATTTTCTACTTAAAACGACAATTTTTTCACAAAGAGTAAAGTCTTTTTTAGCTAAAAATACAAATACAAATAAAAAAATTAAATTTTAACCATATAGTTAAAATTCCAATCAAAAGATACAAATTTGCAACAAAATAGTTGAACTTTTAACTAATTAGTTAAATTTTCCAGTCAAGAAGATGAATTTTTTTGAAAACGGTAGAATTTTTTAACCAAAAAATTAATTTTTAACCAAGAAAGATGAATTTTAACCAAGACAGTTGACTTTTCTACCGTGAAAGATGAAATTTCAATTAAATGGGACAAATTTTTACGAAAAACTTTGATTTTTTATAAAGAAAGATGGCTTCAACAAAGTACATAATTTTCAAGAAAAAAAAATAATAATTGAAGCTTCAAAGAAAAAGATTAATTGTCCACAAAGAGGATTAATTTTTTACCCAAAAATACGAATTTTCAACAAAATACATAAAATTCTTACGAAATAGTTAAACTAATTAATTTTTAACCAAAAATGGAATCTTTTTCTACCCAAAAAGATGAATTTTGATCTAGACAGATAACTTTTCTACCATAAAAGGTGAAATTTCAATTAAATAGGACAAATTTTCAGGAAAAACATTTCTTTTTTACCCAGAAAAATGGCTTTAACAAAATACTTGAATTTTCAAAAAACTTATTCAATTTAAAAGAAAATAATTGAATTTTTAACATACCAAAAATGATTTTTCCAATAGATAGATACATTTTTAAAAAATAATATTCATTTTCTGCTCAAAACGAAGAATTTTCAATAAAAAGTTAAGTTTTACAGCTTAAAATACAAATTTTTTGGATGAAAATTGATTTTTAAACATAAAAAGATAAATTTTTAGCAAGAAAGTTAATTTTTAATTAAAATGAAAGTATTTATAACTAAATAATTGAATTTTCAATTAAAAAAGATAAATTTTCAACCCAAAATCGAAGTGTTAAGTTTTCAGTTTTTTACTTTTCAAGCAAAAAATTCATTTTCTACTAAATAGTTAAATGTTCGAAAAAATAATTTAATTTTTAAAAAAATAGTTGAATTTTCAACCTAAAAATATGAATTTTCAATCAAAAAAGATTTTCTACCAAAATTTACATTTACAACCACAAAAAAATAATTTTTAATCATATAGTTAAAATTCCAAGCAAAGGATACGAATTTTCAACAGAATAGTTGAGCTTTTAAAGAAATATTTCAATCAGACGAATTTTTTTGAAGACAATAGAATTTTTCAACGAAAATATTAATTTTCACCCCAGAAGGATGAATTTCTACCAAGACAGTTAACTTTTCTACCATAAAAGATGAAATTTCAATTAAAAAGGCCAAATTTTTATTTTTAAAAACATTGCTTTTTTATCAAAAAAGATGACTAACCACATAATTGAGTGTTAAACAAAATTATTCAATTTTAAAGAAAATAATTTAGTTTTCAACCAAATTAAATTTCAAAAAAAAAACACACAAAGAAGTTTTAACCAGTGGAGTTCAGCGAAAAAAACGAACTTTTAAGACAATAGTTAAATCCTCGACCAAATAAATAAATTTTTAACAAAGAAGATGAATTTTCTACCCAAAACGACGAATTTTCAATAAAATATTTAAGTTTGTAAGCTAAGAAGACAAATTTTTTAGATAACAGTTGATCTTTAATCCGAAAAATATGAATTCTTAGCAAGAAAGTTCATTTTTTATAAAGAAAGAAGAATTTTTAACTAAATATTTAAGTTTTCAATTAAAAAGAATAATTTTTCAATCAAATATGGAATTGTGAAGTTTTCTGTTTAAACAACTATGTTTAACAACAAGAAAAAACGAATTTTCACCAATTTGAATTTCACCAAAAAAAGTAATTTTCGACCATTTAAATTTAACAAAAACAAAGAATTTTTAACATAACATTTGAGACTTCAACCAAAAAAGATTAAATTTCAACAAAATAAATTAATTTCCTAGGAAATATAGCTGGATTTTTAACTAAAAAGGATGAATTTTCAACAAAAAAATTAATTTTCTATCAAATAGTTAAATTAAAAAATTTTTTTTTAAGAAATAGTAAAATTTTCAACCAATACGTTCTGAAACAAATAGTAGATTTTTATGCCAAAATAGTCGAATTTTTACCAAAAAATATCAACTTTCAACAAAAAAGGGTAATTTTCTTTAAATAGTTTAATTTTATACGAAATTGTTGAATTTTTAAGTAAAATGGCGATTTTTTTATAAATAATATACAAATAACTAAATTGGTGAATTTTCAAGCAAAAAAGGAATCAAAATAGTTGAATTTTCAACTAAAATTATGAATCTTCAACAAAAAAATGAATTTTTTACCATTTTTTGCGTTTTAATAAATTCAAAAATTTTCTAATTAAACTTCATATCTGTTGTGAAAATTAATTTGTTAACTGAAAAATTAACCATTTTGTTGAAAATTCAACTTTTTTGTAGCAAATTTATGTATGCCAAAATAGTCGAATTTTTACCAAAAAATATCAATTTTCAACAAAAAAAGATAATTTTCTTCCAAATAGTTTAATTTTCTACGAAATTATTCAATTTTTAAGTAAACAAACGATTTTTTTATAAATAATTTAAATTTGGAAACAAATAGTTTAATTTGCTACTAAATTGGTGAATTTTTAAGTAAGAGAACGATTTTTTAAATAAATTTTGTACCTAGAAAGAAGACTAACAAAATACTTTAGTTTTCAACAAAATTATTAAATTTTTAAGAAAATAATTGAATTTTAAACATAAAAATATAATTTTTCAAGTAAATTAACATTTCACAATAATCACAAAGAATTTACAACCAGTTGAATTCAACAAAAAAAACGAACTTTTAAGACAATAGTTAAATCCTCGACCAAATAGATAAATTTTTAATAAAGAAAATTAATTTTCGACCCAAAATGCAGAATTATCAACAAAATAGTTGAGTTTTTAAGCTAAAAAGACCAATTATTTGGGTAACAGTTGATCTTTAATCCGAAAAATATGAATTCTTAGCAAGAAAGTTTATTTTTTATAAGGAAAAAAGAATTTTTAACTATATAGTTAAATTTTCAATTAAAAAGGATAATTTTTCAACCATATATGGAGTCTTGAAGTTTTCTGTTTAAACAACTATTTTTTAGCAACAACAAAAAACGAATTTTCAACCATTGGAATTCAAAAACAAAAAAAAAACGAATTTTCGAACATTTAAATTGAACAAAAACTAAGAATTTTTAACATAATATTTGAATCTTCAACCAAACAGGTTAAATTTGAACAAATAAGATTAATTTTGTAGTCAAAAAGATGAATTTTCAACCAAATAAATTAATTTCCTAGGAAATATAGTTGGATTTTTAACCTAAAAAGATGAATTTTCAACAAAAAATAAATTTTTTATCAAATAGTTTAATCTAAAAAAAAATTTTAAACAAATAGTTAAATTTTCAACCAATACATTTTGAACAAAATAGTAAATTTTTATGCCAAAATAGTCGAATTTTTACAACAAAATATCAATTTTCAACAAAAAAAAAAACAATTTTCTTCCAAATAGGTTAATTTTCTACGAAATTGTTGAATTTTTAAGTAAAAGGACAATTTTTGTTTATTAATAATTAAAATTTATAAACAAATAGTTTAATTTTCTACTAAACTGGTGAATTTTCAAGCAAAAAAGGAGATTTCTTTACAAAAAAGTTGCGTTTTCAACAAAAAAAGTTCATTTACATCAAAACAGTTGAATTTTCAACTAAAATTATGAATCTTCAACAAACAAAAAAATGATTATTTTGCCATTTTTTTGGTGTTTTTATAAATTTGAGAATTTTCGAATTAAAACTCTCCATATGTGTTATGAAAATTAATTTTGTTGGGTGGAAAATTAACAATTTTGTTGAAAATTCAACTTTTTGGTAGCAAATTTATGTAATTTTTTTTTAACATTCGTCTCTTTTGACTGTTTTGTTGAAAATTCGTTATTTCTTCGTTAAAAATGCATATTTTTGGGTTGAAAACTCGTCAACTTTGGTAGACAAAAAATATTTTGTTTTGTTTTGATTAACAATTCGCCAAGAAAAAATTATTAACAAAATAGTTAAATTTTTAACAAAGTATTTGAATCTTTAAACAAAATGATTCATTTTCAAAAAATAAGATTAAATTTTTATAGAAAAAGACGAATTTTTAACTAAATAAATAAATTTCCTACGAAATAGTTGAATTTTTAGCCTACGAAGATTATTTTCAACCAAATAACTTTCGAACAAAAAAATTAGGTTTTTATGAAACAGTTAAATGTTCGGAATCGCAAATTAATTTTTAAAAAAATAGTTGAATTTTTTACCAAAAATGATTTTCTACCAAAAGAGATGAATTTAAAAGAACAAATTAATTTTCAACCATACAATTAAAATTTCAAGGAAAATATACTAATTTGCAAGAAAATAATTAAACTTTAAACTAAATAGTTAAATTTTCAAGACAAAAAGATAAATTTTTCGAAAACAGTTGAATTTGCAACAAAACATCTTCAACAAAAAAAAAAGATGAATTTGGACCAAGAAAGTTGACTTTTGTACCAGAAAAAGTTAAATTTTCAATTGAAAACTTTTTTACCAAGAAATTTAACTAACAAAACACTTGAATTTTAAACAAAAGTTAAATTTTAAAGAAAATAATTGAATTTTAAACATATAAATATAATTTTTCAATTAAATTAACATTTCAAAATCATCACAAAGAATTTACAACCAATTGAATTCAACAAAAAAAAACGAACTTTTAAAACAATATTTAAATCCTCAACTAAATAGATACATTTTTAACAAAGAAGATTAATTTTATACCCAAAACGACGAGTTTTCAACGAAATAGTTACGTTTTTAAGCTAAAAAGAAAAATAATTTAAGTAACAGTTGATACTTAATTCGGAAAATATGAATTTTTAGCAAGAAAGTTCATTTTTCATTAACAAAGAAGAATTTTTAACTAAATAGTAAAATTTTCAATTGAAAAATATCCTGAATGTTTATTCCGCAATTTGCATTTTAATAAATTTGACAATTTTTAAATTAAAACTCTCCATATCTTTTATGAAAATTAATTTTTTTTGTGAAAAAATAACAATTTTGTTGAAAATTCAACTTTTGGGTAACAAATTTATGTAATTTTTTTTAACATTCTTCCTTTTTTGGTCCAAAATAGTCGAATTTCTACCAAAAAATGTCAATTTTCAACAACAAAAAAGTGAATTTTCTTCCAAATAGTTTAATTTGCTACTAAATTGCCGAATTTTTAAGCAAAAATACAATTTTTTACAAATAATTTAAATTTGGTAGAAATTTAATCTTTTTTGTTAAAAAAAAATGCAAGTTTTTTGCTATTTTAGTTTAAAAACTTAATTCTTTTGTTGAATAATCAAGAAAGAATTATTAAAGAAGAAGTTGAATTTTCAACTAAAATGGATGAGTTTTCGACGAAAAATTAATTTTTCTAGTTTTTTAATTCAAAAGTTTAATTTTCAACAAGAAAAAATAGCTTTCAACTAGTTAAATTCAACAAAAACGACGAATTTTCAACAAAATAAATAAGGTTTCTATAAAATAGTTCAATTAAAAAAAAAATTAGTTTGTAACCAAATAGTTAAATTTTCAACCAATTCATTTTGAACCAAATAGTAGATTTTTATTCCAAAATAGTTAAATTTTCACCAAAAAATATCAATTTTCAAAAAATAATTTTCTTCCAAATAGCTTAATTTTCTACGAAGTTGTTGAATTTTTAATTGAAAGGACAATTTTGTTACAAATAATTTAAATTTGAACACAAATAACTTAATTTTATACAAAATTGGTGAATTTTCAAAGCAAAAAGGGTGATTTCTTCACAAAACAGTTGCATTTTCTAATTAAAACTCCATATATGTTATAAAAATTAATATTTTAACTGAAAAATTAACATTTTTTTTCGAAAATTCAACTTTTTGGTAGAAAATTTATGTAATGTTTTAAAAATTTGTTTTCTTTGGTTATGAAAAAATATTTTTTGTTCAAAATTCAACTATATGGTTACAAATTTATGTATTTAAATGAACATTTGACTGTTTTCTTGAAAATTCGTTCTTTCTTCGTTAAGATTGCATAGTTACATCAAAACAGTTGAATTTTCAATTAAAATTATGAATCTTCAATAAACAAAAAAATTATTGTTTTGCGATTTTTTTTGTTGTTTTTATAAATTTGAAAATTTTTGAATAAAAACTCTGCATATGTGTTATGAAAATTAATTTTGTTGGGTGGAAAATTAAAAATTATGTTGAAAATTCAAC
>NC_046665.1:124230890-124246528 GCF_010883055.1 Belonocnema kinseyi | reverse complement strand
ACTCGGGATACTTATAAGATACTACCATGATTTTTTCAGATTTTTTGGTCCAAAAATAAATTAGGCCAAAAACCGGCCTTACCGACCCTCCCCCTTTCTCATCCAAGAAGATGAGGTTTTAATCAAATATTTGCATTTTCAATAGAAATTGAAATTTCGCCTTTTCAAGTAAAAAATTATTCTATTTAGCTGAAAATGTATTTTTGTTTTGTTAAAAATTAATGTACTTATTTGGAAATAAAATCTGTCTTTGTTGGAAAATCTTTTAAGTTGAACTACTTTGTAAAAAAATTCATTTTTTGGTTTTGTTGAAGATTCATAATTTTAGTTGAAAATTCAACTATTAGGATGTAAATTAACTTTTTTGTTAAAAATGTAACTGTTTTGTAAAAAAATCACCTGTTTGGCTTGAAAATTCACCAATTTCGTAGAAAATTTAACTATTTGGGAGAAAATTAACTTTTTTGTTGAAAATTTATATTTTTTGTTGAAAATCCAACTATTTTAGTAGAAAAATATACTAGTTGGTTAAAAAATAATCCTTTATTGGTTGAAAATTACACCATTTTTGTAACCAATATATTTATTTTTTTTTTAATTTAACTATTTGATAAAAAATTAATTTTATTGTTAAAAAACATCTTTTTGGATTAAAAATTCAACTATTTCGTAGGAAATTGATTTATTTGGTAGAAAATTCGTCTTTTTATTTAAGAAATAATTCTGATTTGTTGAAAATTAAACTTCGTGGTTGAAGATTCAAATATTATGTTAAAAATTCTTCGTGTTTGTTAAATTTAAATGGTAAAAAATTCGTGTTTTTGTTTTGTTTTGGAATTTAAATGGTTGAAAATTCTTTTTGTTTGTTGATGAAAAACAATATTTTAAACTAAAAACTTGAAGATTCCATATTGGTTGAAAAAATATCCTTTTTAATTGAAAATTTAACTATTTAGTTAAAAATTCTTCTTTCTTTATAAAAAAATGAACTTTCTTGCTAAGAATTCATATTTTTCGGATTGAAGATCAACTGTTCCCCAAATAATTTGTCTTTTTAGCTTAAAAACTCAACTGTTTTGTTGAAAATTCTTCATTTTTGGGTAGAGTATTAATCTTCTTTGTTAAAAATTTATTTTTTTGTTGAAAATTCATCTTTTCAGGTTAAAAATCCAACTATATTTCCTAGAAAATTAATTTATTTTGTTGAAAATTCATCTTTTTGGCTACAAAATTAATCTTAGTTGTTGAAATTTAATCTTTTTGGCCGATGATACAAATATTTTGTTAAAATTCCGTTGTTTTTCTTGAATTTAACAGGTTGAAGGCCATTTTTTCTTGTTAAAAATTAATTTTTTAATTTGAAAACTTAAAAATTCCATTTTACGTTGGAAACTCATCTATTTTATTTGAAAATTCAACTATTTGGTTATTATTTCTTTCTTGACGAATTTTCAATAAGAACAGGTCGGCTTTTAAGCTAAAACAGCCAAAAACGTGCAATTAAAAAAAAAAAATTTTTTTTCTTCCAAAATAGACGAGTCTTCAACCCAAAAATATGCAATTTTAACGAAGAAAGAAAGGATTTTCAACAAATCAGTCAAATTTTCATCTAAATACATAAATTTATAACCATATAATTGAATTTTTAACAAAAAATATTAATTTTCTACGAAAAAAGTTAAAATTTAAATTTAATTTAATTTAAAAAATTTTTTACTTAAAAAGGCGAAATTTCAATTTCTATTGAAAATGCAAATATTTGATTTAAAAACTCATCTTCTTGGATGAGAAATTTAACAATTTCGTGGAAAATTAAATTCAACTATTTGGTTGAAAGAATTTTATGTTTTTTGTTGAAAATTCGTCTTTTTGGTTTAAAAATTAATTTTGTTTGTGGAAAATTAATATCTTTGGTTGAAGATTCAACTATTTCGTAAGGAAATTTGTGGTTTTTTTTGTTGAAAATTCGTCGTTTGAAGTGGAAAGTTAATCTTGTTTATTAAACATTAATCTTTTTGGTTGAGGATTTAAATATTTTGTTAAAAATTCTTCGTTTTTGTTAAAATCAACTAGTTGAAAGCTATTTTTTGTTTCAGAACATAAAATTGATAACTTTATAACATCCAAAAAGTTGCATTTTTGAAGAAAAAAAAAAGATTTATTTTCTACCAAAATAGAAGAGTTTTCAACCCAAAAATATGCAATTTTAAAGAAGAAAGAACGGATTTTCAACAAATCAGTCAAATTTTCATCTAAATACATAAATTTATAACCATATAATTGAATTTTTAACAAAAAATATTAATTTTCTACCAAAAAGACGAATGTTAAAAAAATTACATAAATTTTCTAGGAAAAAAGTTGAATAGAATAATTTTTTACTTAAAAAGGCGAAATTTCAATTTATATTGAAAATGCAAATATTTGGTTTAAAAACTCATCTTCTTGGATGAGAAATTTAACAATTTCGTGGAAAATTAAATTCAACTATTTGGTTGAAAATTTTTTTTTTGAAAATTCCACTATTTCGTAGGAATTTTATGTTTTTTGTTGAAAATTCGTCTTTTTGGTTTAAAAATTAATTTTGTTTGTGGAAAATTAATATCTTTGGTTGAAGATTCAACTATTTCGTAAGGAAATTTATGGTTTTTTGTTGTTGAAAATTCGTCGTTTGTAGTGGAAACTTAATCTTGTTTATTAAACATTAATCTTTTTGGTTGAGGATTCAAATATTTTGTTAAAAATTCTTCGTTTTTGTTAAAATCAACTAGTTGAAATCTATTTTTTCTTGTTGAATATTAATTTTATAATGTGAAAATTTAAAAATTCCATTTTTCAATCAAAACAATTCGGGTTTTAAGCTAAAACAGCCAAAAAGTTGCATTTTTGATGAAAAAAAAAAAGATTTATTTTCTACCAAAATGGAAGAGTTTTCAACCCAAAAATATGCAATTTTAACGAAGAAAGAAAGGATTTTCAACATATCAGTCAAATTTTCATCTAAATACATAAATTTATAACCATATAATTGAATTTTTAACAAAAAATATTAATTTTCTACCAAAAAGACGAATGTTAAAAAAATTACATAAATTTTCTACGAAAAAAGTTGAATTTTCAACAAAATTGTAAATTTTTCACAGTTTCAGCTAAATAGAATAATTTTTTACTTAAAAGGGCGAAATTTCAATTTCTATTGAAAATGCAAATATTTGGTTTAAAAACTCATCTTCTTGGATGAGAAATTTAACAATTTCGTGGAAAATTAAATTCAACTATTTGGTTGAAATTTTTTTTTTTGAAAATTCCACTATTTCGTAGGAATTTTATGTTTTTTGTTGAAAATTCGTCTTTTTGGTTTAAAAATTAATTTTGTTTGTGGAAAATTAATATCTTTGGTTGAAGATTCAACTATTTCGTAAGGAAATTTATGGTTTTTTGTTGTTGAAAATTCGTCGTTTGTAGTGAAAACTTAATCTTGTTTATTAAACATTAATCTTTTTGGTTGAGGATTCAAATATTTTGTTAAAAATTCTTCGTTTTTGTTAAAATCAACTAGTTGAAAGCTATTTTTTGTTGTAAAACATAAATTTTATAACTTTATAACAGCCAAAAACTTCGTTAAAATGCAATTTTAACGAAGAAAAAACGGATTTTCAACAAATCAGTCAAATTTTCATTTAAATATATAAAGTTATAACCATATAGTTTTAATTTTCAACCCAAAAAAGACGAATGTTAAAAAAATTACATAAATTTTCTACAAAAAAGTTGAATTTTCAACAAAATTGATTTTCACAAAATATATGGAGAGTTTTAATTTCAAAATTGTTGAATTTATTAAAATTAAAAACGCAAATTACAAAATAAACATTCAGGATGTGAAAAAATAGGTTCGAACTTACTTGAAAGTGTAATTTCCGGGAATGAGATTGTCGAGCTGAAGTGTGGGTGTATCAAGGAGATTAGGTTGGTAGCCGATGGGACCTTGTTGAAGTTCCCAATGATAAGAAATGACACGATCATCATCTTTGCTCGAGGATCCGTCAAGTACAGCTCCAGTGTTTGGCAGCTTCACAATTTGTGAAGCTGGCGAGATTATCGCTATCGGGACTTGATTTATTCGCTTTGCTAAAAATATCAATACAACTCTTTTAAAAACAAATCCCAAAAATCTTTTCAAAAACTTCAGAGCCAAAAATGACCTCAAAACTGAAAAATAGAGCAATTTTTAAAAAAAATAGGGCAATAAATTCAAAATATTTTCATCTATTTTCATCAAAATAGTAGAATTTCCAAACCAAAAAAAAATTCTCTACCAAAAGAGACATATTTTTTAGAAAAAAAATTTACTTTCCCAACGAAAAATATAAAATAGTTGATATTTCAACCAAAAAATATTGTAATTTTAAATAAAAAAAAACAGTTCAATTCAACGAAAAAAATATGAATTTTTAGTTGAATTTTCTAATCAAAAATAATCATTTTTTAGAACATAATTAAATTTTCCGACAAAAAAGTTGATTTTTCAAACAAAAAAATTAGTTTTGAACCACGAATAATCACTTTTATGCCAAAGGGATGAATTTTCAAACCAAAAAAAAATTCTCTACAAAAAGAGACATATTTTTTAGAAAAAAAATTTACTTTCCCAACGAAAAATATAAAATAGTTGATATTTCAACCAAAAAATATTGTAATTTTAAATAAAAAAAAACAGTTCAATTCAACGAAAAAAATATGAATTTTTAGTTGAATTTTCTAATCAAAAATAATCATTTTTTAGAACACAATTGAATTTTCCGACAAAAAAGTTGATTTTTCAACCAAAATAATTAGTTTTGAAATACGAATAATCACTATTGTGCCAAAGAGATGAATTTTCAAACGAAAATGACAAATTTTCTATTAAAAAAAGACGAATTTTCTACCACCAAAAATTTCCTTATAAGAAAATAAACAAAATAATACAATTTTTAAACAATAATTGAATTTTCATACCAAAAAGATGAATTTTTTTTAAAACAGTAGAATTTTCAACGAAAAAGTCACTTTTCAATCAAGAAAGATGAATTTTTAATCCAAAGAGATGAATTTTTGATATAAAATTATGAAATATAAAAAAAATATAAAATAATTGATACTTGAATAAAAAAATATTGTAATTTTAAATAAAAAACAGTTAAATTCAACAAAAAAAAAATATGAATTTTGAACAAAATATACGAAGATTTTCTATAAAAAAAAAATTAATTTTCGACCAATAAAGATAATTTTTTAACAAAATAGTTCAATTTTCAACGATCAAAGATGAATCTTCAACCTATGGGTCAAACTTTCAAGAAAAAAACAATATTAAACTTTAACTAAAAACAAAATAGTTGAATTTTTAAGCCAAAAAAGTACTAATTTTTTAGAAGAGTTAAATTTTCCACAAAAAAAGTTGATTTTTCAACCAAAAAAATTCATTTTCCACCACGAAAAATTACTTTTGTGTCAAAGAGATGAATTTTCAATCCAAAACGATAAATTTTCTATAATAGAAAAAAATAATTTTCTAAAACAACATGAATTTTCTACCATCCAAGATTGCCTTGTAAGAAAATAAATAAAATTTCCAATAAAATAATGCAAATTTTAAACAAATAGTTGAATTTTCATACCAAAAAGATGATTTTTTTTAAACAGTAGAATTTTCAACGAAAAAGTCACTTTTCAATTAAGAAAGATGAATTTTTAATCCAAAAAGATGAATTTTTGATATAAAATTATGAAATATAAAAAAAATAAAATAATTGATACTTGAATAAAAAAATATTGTAATTTTAAATAAGAAACAGTTAAATTCAACAAAAAAAATATGAATTTTGAACAAAATATACGAAGATTTTCTATAAAAAAAAATTAATTTTCGACCAATAAAGATAATTTTTTAACAAAATAGTTCAATTTTCAACGATCAAAGATGAATCTTCAACCTATGGGTCAAACTTTCAAGAAAAAAACAATATTAAACTTTAACTAAAAACAAAATAGTTGAATTTTTAAGCCAAAAAAGTACTAATTTTTTAGAAGAGTTAAATTTTCCACAAAAAAAGTTGATTTTTCAACCAAAAAAATTCATTTTCCACCACGAAAAATTTTCTATAATAGAAAAAAAAGAATTTCCTAAAAAAGACATGAATTTTCTACCATCCAAGATTGCCTTGTAAGAAAATAAATAAAATTTCCAATAAAATAATGCAAATTTTAAACAAATAATTGAATTTTCATACCAAAAAGATGAATTTTTGAAAAGACAGTAGAATTTTCAACGAAAAAGTCACATTTCAACCAAGAAAGATAAATTTCCAATCCAAAGAGATGAGTTTTTAATTGAAATCTCAACGAAAAATAAAAAATAGTTAATATTTCAACCAAAAAATATTCTAATTTTAAATAAAAACAGTTAAATTCAAAGAAAAAATATAAATTTTTAACAAAATATTTAAGTCTATCACCAAAGAAAATTTTCTAGCAAACAAAAAGTGGAATTTTAGACCAAAAAATATCACTTTTAAAAAAAAAAACTTGAATTTTCAAAGCTCAAAGATGAATATTTAACTAATTTTTTTAGAACAGTGAGATTTTCCAGCAAAAAAGTTGATTTTTCAACCAAAAAAGTTCATTTTCAACCACGAAAAATGACTTTTGTACCAAAATCATGCGTTTTCAATCCAAAATGATAAATTTTCTACACAGAAAAGACTTGATATTCAAAAAAACATGGATTGTCTACCATCCAACATTGCCTTGTAAGAAAATAAATGAAATTTTCAACAAAATAACGAAATTTTCAAACAAATAGTTGAATTTTCATTTCAAAAAAGATTTCAGTTGACCTTTGAAGAACAAAATATGAATTTTTTAACAAAAAAATAAGTTTCCACGACAAAAATTGAATTTTGAATTCAAAAAGGGGAATTTTTAAGAAAATATTTAAGAAACTAGTATTTCAGACACAAATTTAAAATCTATTAATTTTTTTTAAACAATAATAACAATTTTAGAACCAAATAGACGGATTTTCGACTAATAAAGATTTTCCACTCAAGAAAGGAATGCCAGTTTTTCTACCCAACGAAAATTAAATTTAAAAACAAAAAAATTATTTTTTTGTTATCAAAAAAGGAGAATTTTAGACTAAAAATGATAAATCTGTAAAAAAAAGGAAAAATTACATTTTCAATTTAAAAATTAATTTTAAACCAAAGCAAAAGGTTTTACGCAAGTATTTGAAATTTCAAATAAGAAAGATTAATTTTTCAACAAAATGCAGATGAATTTTTAAATTAAAAATATAAATTTTCAAAAAAATAATTGATTTTTCGGTTAAAAAAGATTCCAGTTGACGTTTCACGATCAATCAATTTTCTTGATTGGAAATTCTATTATTTGGTTCAAAATTTAACTATTTAAATGAAAATTCAACTAATTGGTTGAAAATTGATCTCTTTTGTTTCAAAAAGAACATTTTTTGTTAAAAATTCAACTTTTCTGGTGGAAAATTTAATTATTTTTTAAATAAGTCTTCTTTCTGTTATGAAAATTCAACTATTTTTTATAATATTCATTGTTCTTGTTTGAAAATAACTTTTTTCTTGAACATTCAACTTTTCTGGTTGAAAATTTAACTGTATTCTAGAAAATTAGTTTTTTTTGTCTTGAAAATTTCTCTTTTGTGTGAAAAAGAACTTTTTTCTTGAAAATTAAATTTTTTTGGTTGAAAATTTAATAATTTCTAAACAAATTGTCTTTTTGTCATAAAAATTTAACTATTTGGTTTTAAAATCATTTTTCTTGATTAAAAATGAACTTTTATGTTAAAAATTCAAATTATCTGATAAAAAAATTTAACTTCATTCGATCAAATTAGTCTTTTTGGCTTGAAAATGTTTTTTTTTTTTTTAATTCAACGTCCTAGTTAAAAAACTCATCTCTTTTGGTAGAAATGTTATATTTTTTGGTAAATATGCAAATGCATGATTAAAAATTCGTTTTTTTTTTGGGTCGAAAATCTAATTATTTGGTTAAAAATCGATTATTTTTGTTAAAAATTATTTTTTTCATTGATAATTCAACTATTTGAAGCCTACAAAATTGTTCTTTTTTATGATTTTAAGTATTTTGATTTAAAATTAAAATTTCTTTTTGTAGAAAAATCAAATATTATATTTTTAGTTGGGAATTATTCACCTTGTTTGAATGAAAATTAAAATGAATTGTTAAAAGTTAAATTGCTGTTTAAAAAATATATTATTTTTTCATGACTTAATCATTTTAGTTGAAAATTTATCTCTTTGGTGGAAAATTCGATTAGTTGTTTTTTTAAAATTCTTTTTGAGTTGAAAATTCAACAGTTTGGTGAATTTTTTTTTCTTTCCTGACTAAAAATTTTTTTTTAGTTTCAAATTAAATTTTTTTTTTATTTTTTGAAAATATGTCTATCCATATAAAAATTCCACAATTTTTTGTTAAAATTGCAGCGGTTGGACTAAAAATTAATCTTTTCTTATTCAGGATTAAACTATTTTTTTGAATTTTGAATTTTTAGGTAGAAAATTAACTTTTCTAATTGAAAATTTAACTATCTTCCAGAAATTTCGTCTTTTTTGCTTGAAAATTCAATTCTTTTGTTGAAGTTTGATATTTCTTGTTTGAAAATTCTATTATTTTGTCGGAATTTTTTTTTTAGCAGGCAGTTAAATCTATTTTTTATCAGGCAGTGAAATTTTCTAACTAAAAAGTTGATTTTTCAATCAAAAAAATGCGTTTTCAACCAAGAAAAATTACTTTTCTGCCAAAGAGGTAAATCTTCAATCCAAAACGACAAATTTTATATTTAAAAAAAAAACGAATTTTCTACAAAACATGAATTTTCTACCATCAAAAATTGCCTTATAAGAAAATAAATAAAATTTCCAACAAAATAATCAAAAGATTAAATTTTTTATCTATATAATTAAACTTTCAACTTATAATGATGAATTTTCAATCAAAAATCTTAAAATTCTACTCAAAGAGTGGAATTTTAAAGCCGAAAGGACATATTTTCTGTAAAACAGTGGTAAATTTTCAACCAGAATAGTTATATTTCCAAAAAAAAAAAGTTCATTTGAAAAGAAGAAAAATGAATTTTCAAACAATTAGTTAAATTTCCATGTCAAAACAAAACGAACACTTTACAAGATATTAAAATTTTCAACCAAAAAAACATAATTTTCAATAAAAAAAGGCTTGTTTAAAAAAAAGAGTGAATTTTCAATCCAAAACGATAAAATTTTCTACTAAAAAAATTCATTGAAATAATTCAATTATTATTCATATAATTGAACTTTCAAACTATAAGGATGAGTTTTTTTTACAAAAAGATTCAAATTAAATCAAAAAGTTGAATTTTCAATCTAGAAAGGGAAATTTTCTATCCAAAAAAGAACAATTTTTAATAAAAGAGTTGAAAAAAATAATATTTTCAACTGATTAGTCGAATTTTAATACAAATATTTGAATATTCAACCAAATGGTCGAATTAAAAAGAAAAGATTTCAGTTCGACAAAAAACATAAAACTTCCAAAATTTTCCCCACCAAAAGAAACGAATATTTGACCAAAAACGGTCACTTTTTAATAGAATAGTTTATTCCAAAAAGATAAATTTTCAATTAAAAACTAAAATTATTATCAAAATAATCAAAAGAAATAAAGATTTTCACTAAAAAAAGTTAAAGTTATAAAAAAAAAGTTTTTTTTACAAAAAAAAAGTAATTTTTAACCCCAAAATAAGAATATTCAACCAAAAAGTTAATTTTCAAGCAAATAGTAGAACGAATTTCGAATCATCTTGTCAAATAAATTATTATTCACTTTTTAAACCCTAAAGTACAATTGAATTTAAATAATTATTTATTTATATTCACAAGAGAGCCGATAAAAATGTTGTTTTTTTTTAAATAAAAAATTACGATTTTAAACGCTTTTAATTTGTAATTATTTAATTCTTTAAAACTGAATTTAAAAATTCTTTACATTAAAATTTTTTTTAATTTCTACAAAAAATACTCATTTTAAACAAAGTACATAAATTTTCAATAAAAACAATCAATTTCAAACAAAGAAAATTAATTATAAACAAAATAATTCGATTTTAAAACCAAAAGATGAAATTTTCTACCACCAAAGATGAAGTTTCAATAAAATATAAATTTTTCACATAAACAATTAATTAATTTTCAACTAAAAACATAAATTTTCAAGAAAAAATGGAATAATTACAACTTCGGTTAAAAAAATTAATTTTCAGCTAAAAAGGAACGAATTTTCAGCCAAAGAAATTAAATTTTAATCACAGTCATGAATTTTCGACCGAAAATATGGTTTTTTGACCAAATAGTGGCATTTTCAACCCAAAAGATTAATTTTTTATTTAAAAACAAAACGAATTTTTAACTAAACAAAAAGGGTATTAATTTTAAACGAAAAATAATTGAATTCAACCAAAAAAAAATATGCATTTTCAACGAAATTCTGACATTCCATGATTTTTTTAAAAGTGTCATAGTTTATATTTCAATAAAAAAAAAAAAATAAATTTATATAAGGAAAATTTAAAACCTAAAAGACAAATTTTCAACAAATAAAGATTTTTTACTCAAGAAATAAATAGGAATTTTACCAAAATTATTGATTTTACAAGCCGAAGAACGAATTTTCTGTACAAAAATGGAATTTTTAAACAATAAATATGACTTTTTAGAGAAA
The DNA here is from genome assembly GCF_010883055.1 of Belonocnema kinseyi. Taxonomy (NCBI): domain Eukaryota; kingdom Metazoa; phylum Arthropoda; class Insecta; order Hymenoptera; family Cynipidae; genus Belonocnema; species Belonocnema kinseyi. Next base: position 124,235,731 of record NC_046665.1, on the reverse strand, counting down.
AATTAATTTTTCACGAAACTGACGTATTTTTACTCAACAAAAAGGCTAACTAAACTGTTAAATTCTCAATAAAATAAATAAAATTTTCAACAGAATGTTACAACTTTTTAAACAAAAACTATGAATTTTCAAAAAAATTGTTTAATTTTCAACCAAACTCTTGCATTTTTATCCAAGAAAGATGAAAATTCTACTAAACCAGAAAATTTTTAAATAAAAAAGACAAACTAAAAAAAGAAGAGTTAAATTTCAATACTAAAATATAAAATTTAAACAAAAAGTAAATTTTTTTGCGTTATAATTAAATTTTCAACAAAATAGCAGAACTTTTTAACCAAACAGTATAACTTTTTAACCAAATTGTTTAATTTTGAACCAAACTCTTGGATCTTTTTTCCAAGAAAGATAAAAATTCTACTAAACCAGGTGAATTTTTAAATAAAAAAGACAAACGCAAAAAAAGAACTGAATTTTCAACCAAAAAAATTTTCAGTTAACTTTTCAATATCGAAATATGATTTTTTTAAACAAAAAATAAGTTCAACAAAAATTTCGTGAAAAGATTTCAGTTCTCGTTTCAACAATAAAAAATTAAATTTAAACAAAATGTAAATTTTTTTGCGAAATAATTAAATTTTCAATCAAATATCAGAACTTTTAATAAAAAAGTATGAGTTTTCAACAAAATTGTTTAATTTTCAACGAAAAAAGATTTAAATTGACTTTTGAACACAAAAATACGAATTTGAAACGATAAGTAAATTTTCTAAGAAATAATTGAATTTTCAACAAAACAGTGACTAAAAAAAAAGAACTTTTAAATCAAAAGGACAAATGTTCATAAAAAATCGCTTTCATCCAAAAACGAATTCAGTTGACTTATCAGCAACAAAATATGAATTTCAAACAAAAACTTTAACCCAAAAAGATGAACAGTTAATTTTTCAACCAAAAAGGATACATTTTCCACCAAATAATAAAATTTACAACTAAAAAGAAAATCTACAGGAGAAAGTTTTAGCGAATTTTCACACTAAAATGTTAAATTTAAACAAAAAAGTAAATTTTTTTTGCGAAATAATTAAATTTTTAACAAAATATCAGAACTTTTAATAAAAAAGTATAACTTTTTAACCAAATTGTTTAATTTTCAACCAAACTCTTGCATTTTTATCCAAGAAAGATGATAATTCTACTTAACCAGGTGATTTTTAAATAAAAAAGGCAAACTCAAAAAAAGAGTTGAAATACAACACTAAAATATTAAATTTAAACAAAAAAGTTAATTTTTTTTGCGAAATAGTCAAATTTTCATTAAAAATAGCAAAACTTTTAACCAAAAAGTATGACACATTTCAATTGAATTTTTTTTTTTTATGAAATGCAGATACACTGCAACATTTAGAACTTTTATAATTTATAGAGTTTTAAGCTAGACACATTAAAAATGGAAAAATAAGTTTTTCAACTTAACAGTTTTTTAAATTAGAAGTTCATTTATTAAAATTTTAAAAAGTCTAGGCATCCTTCAAAAGCTTTAAAATCTTATTTCAAAATATTGAAAAATCTAAAAGTGTTTTTAAATTTTTCTAAATTCAAAATCATTTTTGAATTTTTTGTCAGAATTTTTAAATATATTTCAAAATGAATTGCATTTTTTCTATAACTTTTAGAAAATCCTGCAAATTTAAAAAAAAATTTGAATTTATAAATAACAATAGAACACTTATTATTTCTAAAAATATTAGAGTAATTGTAAGAGATACTTAGAAGTTTTGAAAAGATTCGAATTAAATTTAGAACTTGAAATAATTTGAAATACAGCCGAATTTAAAATAAAATTTAGATTTTTGCAGATTTCAAACAATTTAGAATTTTTTTTTAAGAATCGCGAAAGACTACAAAAGAATAAAAATTGTCTTAAGATTCTTAGTAAAATTGAAAATGATTTTTCATTTTGAAAAATTATTATAACAGAAAATTTAAAAAGATTTTAAAAGATTTCCAAAATGATCAAAACAGAACCTCGAAAATTTCAAGGATTTGATTTAATTGGTTGGTTTTTCAAAATTGTAGGAAAATTTCGATTAATTTAAAAACATATTATTATGGATTTATTTTTAAGTTGAAAATAGTAAAACACACGTTTACATTTTTAAATAGCTGAAAACACTAATAGAAATAATATATTAATAAATTTATTAATTAAATTTAATATAAAAAAATAATATAAAGGAATATCTGAAACTCTAAATTAAAAATATATTATTGATAAATCATGAAAATTTGTATTTAAAAATAAAATTATCGGAATAAATGATATATTAATTTCAATCTTTATCAAGACTTTCAGATCCATTTTAAAAATAATTTATTTATTTATATTTACAGTTGATAAACTAAAACTCTTTTTTATCAAAAATTTTCAACTTCAAATGCTTTTAATTTTTCATCTTTTAAATCCGCAAAACTGCACTTTAATTATTTTAAAAACGGTTAAAGTCGAACTTGGACCCGGTTTCCCGGTCGAAATTTAAGAATTAATTCATTTAAAACATTTCAAAATTATATAATTTTAAGCAATTTTAAACTAGAAACATTAAAAATGGAACGTTTCGATGTTTCTACAAACTGAACACTTCCTAAATTAAAAGTAAAAAATTTAAAATAGTTTCAAATTTTAGATTAAAATCTTGAAATATTCAGATGTTGTTTTACATTTTTTCAAATTTTAAATTATTTTAAGACATTTTTCAGAACTTCTAAAGATCTTACAAAATAATTCGAATTTTTCCTAAAAATTTCTTTAAGATCCTGTCAAATAAAACAAATTTCCTTAAAAACTTCCTCATTGATTGTTCATATATTTTTTAATCTTTCTAAATATTTAAAAATATTCTCTTAAAATTCAATTTTCTAAATAAAAACTCATTTTCAATTTTCCTAGGAAATGTTTTTTCTTATTCTTCTGAAGCATTTTAAAATTCTTAAAAATTTGGTACAAATATCCGGAATTCTTGAATTTTTTTAAAACTTCTTAATATTTCTTTAAGTTACTTTTCTTCAAGAACTTTACCTAAAATTAAAATTGTGAATCGTTTAAAAATAGAATATATTAGACTGAAATAATATTTGAAATTTAATAAAAGCCCTTCGATTATGAATAAATGATTTTGAAGTTATTTAAAAATTAAAAATAGTTTATAAATTTTCATAAGAGCGTTTATATTTGTTTAACAATTTTCTTAGAAATCCTTTTTGGTTGCAAATTACATTCGTCTTTTTAATCCGTTTTCTTGGACTAAAAATTAAATTATTTTGGTAGAACATTAACTTTTTTTTAAATTCATATTTTGTTTTTGGAATATTTTTTTTGGACGAAAACATTTTTAAATTAAGAATTCAACTGTTTTAAAATAATTTTCATTCTTCTTGAACAAAAATGCAACTATTTGGTTAAAAATTCGAAATATTTAGAACAAAATTTATTGACTGTTTACAATTCTTATTTTAGTCTTGGAAAGTGAACTGGAATCTTCTTTGGATGAAAATTTAACTTTTTTTTAATATATTTTTTAAAAATTCATCTTTTTAAAAAGAAATTGCATCTTTATTGAATAAAAATGTAACAGTTCGGTTGAAAAATTCAACTATTTTTTGAAATTTTGTCTTTTTCATTTAAAAATTCATCTATTTTTGTAGAAATTGCATCTTTGAAGAATTCTAGAATGGTCTGTGAGGGCGGTAAAATATAAAAATATTAAATATAAAATATTAAAATTATGATAAAAAAATAATAAACATACGTGGCAAAACACTGACGTTCGCGTATGCTTCTCCATAGGCAGTTGGACTGTTGACAGTGACTTTGAACTTGTACAAACCCTCCGACAAATTGCTCAATTTCACTGTATTGCGATTTTGATCGGTCATAGTTCCGGTGTGGCCTTCCGGTTGACTCAAAAGACTCCAGGCGTAATTATAATGCTCATTTCCGAGCTCGGCAGGAACTGTGAATGCGGATAAAGTGACTTCGTTTTCGGGCAAACGGACTTCTTTTGAAACTGCCGAAACGAGTAATTGTTTCATTGGCGGCTTAATTGATGATGAAGTACTTGGGTCTTTTAATACATGGTGACCATATTCGGATGTCAATCCAAATTCTCCAGTTTCCAATTCTTCAATTCGACTGCATATTCCTGAAATTTTTTTAATTGTTGGTCCATTGTCTCTTGATTTTAAATTTCGAGAACGAATTTTCAAAAGGGTAGCCGAAAAACTTAATTTTTCAAAATTCCCGGATTTTACGGTGACCAATTTTCCATTTTGCCGGATCATTAATACTCAAAGATCAGCCTTTATTCTTGTAAAATTTGGACAATAGAAGCTCAAAATAAAAAATAAAAAAAATGAAATTGAAAAAAAAAAAATTAAATAAAAAAAGATCATTTTCTACTATAAAATATAAATTTACAACCCAAGATGACAAATTTTCGATAAAAAAAGATTACTTTTTAGAAAAACAATTCAATTAACAACAGTAATTATATTAATTTTTAACACAATATTTTCATTTTTAACGAAAATTTTGAATTTTGAATAAAAAAAATAAAATAAAAATAAAGAAATAAAATTTGTGTATCATAAAGTAAAAATTTACAACCAACAACGAAAAATGTTCAACAAAACAGTTGAATTTTCGAACAAAAAACTTTAAAAAGTAAAATAAATTTATATTTAAAAAATTTTGTTTTCTACCATAAAATATAAATTTTCAATATAATAATATTATTTTTAACCAAAATTTTTATTTATCTACAAAACGGTAGAATTTTCAAACA
>NC_046665.1:124208404-124230790 GCF_010883055.1 Belonocnema kinseyi | reverse complement strand
CCATAAAATATAAATTTTCAATATAATAATATTATTTTTAACCAAAATTTTTATTTATCTACAAAACGGTAGAATTTTCAAACAAATAACCTTTAAAAAATATAAAAAAAATAAAATAAAAATAAAGAAATAAAATTTGCGTACCATAAATTAAAAATTTACAACGAAAAATTAAAAAAAAAACAGTTGAATTTTCAAACAAAAAACTTCAAAAAATAAATTTAGATTTAAAAAAATTTCGTCTCCTACCATAAAATATAAATTTTCAATATAATAATATCATTTTTAACAAAATTTTTTAATTTTCTACAAAACGGTAGAATTTTCAAACAAATAACTTAAAACAAATAAAAAATAAAAATAAAGAAATAAAATTTGTGTACCATAAAGTAAAAATTTACAATGAAAAATTTTAAACAAAACAGTTGAATTTTCAAACAAAAAACTTCAAAAAATAAATTTAGATCTAAAAAGATTTTGTTTTCTACCATAAAATATAAATTTTCAATATAATAATATTATTTTCAACCAAAATTTGTAATTTTCTACAAAACGGTAGAATTTTCAAACAAATAACTTAAAAAAAATTAAAAAATAATAAAAATGAAATAAAAATAAAGAAATAAAATTTGTGTACCATAAAGTAAAAATTTACAGCCAAAAACGAAAAATTTTCAACAAAACAATTTAATTTTCAAACAAAAAACTTCAAAAAATAAAATGAATTTAAATTGAAAAAAAAAATTTTTCTACCATCAAATATAAATTTTCAATATAATAATATCATTTTTAACCAAAATTTTTTATTTTAAACAAAACTGTTGAATTTTCAAACAAATAAATTAAAGAAAAAATAAAAATAATAAAATAAAAATAAAGAAATAAAATTTGTGTACCATAAAGTAAAAATTTACAACCAAAAACGAAAAATTTTCAACACAACAGTTGAATTTTTAAACAAAAGGTAAAATTTTCAAACAAAAAACTTCAAAATCAAGAAGAAAAAAATAATTAAAATTAATAAAAGATAATTCTTCTACCATAAAATATAAATTTACAACCTAAGAGGACAAATTTTCGATAAAAAAGATGACTTTTTTTCAAAACAATTCAATTTACAACATAATTATATTAATTTTCAACACAATATTTTCATTTTTAACAAAAATTTTGAATTTTCAGAGAAAGAATTTCAAAAATAAAAAAAAATGTCTACCATAAAATATAAATTTTCAACAAAATAATATCATTTTTAACCAAAAACTTGAATTTTCTACAAATCGGTAAAATTTTCAAACAAAAAACATTTATGAAAATAATTGAAAATAAAATGTTTACAAAATAAAAATTTAAAACAAAAAAAGATAAATTTTCAATAAAGCAATTAAATTTTCAATAAAAAAGATGACTTTGTAGCAAAAAAGTTAAATTGGCAACATAATTATTTAATTTTCAACACAATATTTTCATTTTTAACCAAAATTTTGAATTTTCAAACAAAGAATTTCAAAAAATTAAAAAAAATGTCTACCATAAAATATAAATTTTCAACAAAATAATATCATTTTTAACCAAAAATTTGAATTTTCTACAAATCGGTAAAATTTTCAAACAAAAAACATTTAAAAATAAAGAAATAAAATTTTACAAAATAAAAAGATAAATTTTCAACAAAGTAATTAAATTTTCAATAAAAAAGATTACTTTTTAGCAAAACAGTTTAATTTACAACATAATTATCAAATTTTTAACGCAATAGTTTCACTTTTAACCAAAATTTTCAGCCAAGCGGTAGAATTTTCAAACAAAAAAACTTCAAAAAATAAAATAAATTTAAAAAAAATAAAATTTATAAAAAATGTTTTTTTTCTACCATGAAATATAAATTTTTAATACAATAATATCATTTTTAACAAAAATTTGAAATTTTCTACATAACGGTAGAATTATCAAACAAAAAACTTCAATCAAACAAAAAAATAAATAAAATAAGACAATAAAATTTGTGTATAAAAAAAAAAATTACAACCAAAAACGACAAATTTTCAACAAAAGAGTTTAATTTTCAATAAAAAAGATGACTTTTTAGCAAAAAAGTTCAATTGACAACATAATTATTAAATTTTCAACACAATATTTTTATTTTTAACAAAAATTTTGAATTTTCAACCAAACGGTAGAATTTTCAAACAAAAAACTTCAAAAAAATAAAATTAAAAAAAATGTCTACCATAAAATATAAATTTTCAACACAATAATATCATTTTTAACCAAAAATTTGAATTTTCTACGAATCGGTAAAATTTTCAAACAAAAAACATTTTAAAAAATAAATAAAAAAATAAAATAAAAATACAGAAATAAAATTTGTGTACCATAAAGTAAAAATTTACAACCAAAAACGAAAAATTTTCAACAAAACAGTTGAAATTTCAAACAAAAAACTTCAAAAAATGAAAAAATAAAATAAATTTAGATTAAAAAGATTTTTTTTCTGCCATAAAATATAAATTTTCAACACAATAATATCATTTTTAACCAAAAATTTGAATTTTCTACAAATCGGTAAAATTTTCAAACAAAAAACATTTTAAAAAATAAATAAAAAAATAAAATAAAAATAAAGAAATAAAATTTGTGTACGATAAAGTAAAAATTTAAAACCAAAAACGAAAAATTTTCAACAAAACAGTTGAAATTTCAAACAAAAAACTTCAAAAAATAAAAAAATAAATTTAGATTAAAAAGATTTTTTTTCTGCCATAAAATATAAATTTTCAATATAATAATTTCATTTTTAACCAAAATTTAGATTTTTCTACTAAACGGTCGAATTTTCAAACAAATAACTTAAAAAAAATAAAATAAAAATAAACGAATAAAATTTGTGTACCATAAAATAAAAATTTACAACCAAAAACGACAAATTTTCAACAAAACAGTTGAATTTTCGATAAAAAAATGACTTTTTAGCAAAACAGTTTAATTTACAACATAATTATTACATTTTCAACAGAATAGTCGAATTTTTAACCAAAATCTTTTTCAATTTTCAAACAAACGGTAGAATTTTCAAACAAATAACTTTAAAAAAAATAAAATGAAAATAAACAAATAAAATTTGTGTCCCATAAAATAAAAATTTACAACGAAAAACGAAAAATTTTCAACAAAACAGTTGAATTTTCGATAAAAAAAAATGACTTTTTAGCAAAACAGTTCAATTTGTAACATAATTATTAAATTTTCAACACAATAATTTCATTGTTAACCAAAATTTTGAATTTTCTACTAAACGGTAGAATTTTCAAACTAAAAGCTTAACAAAAAAATAAATGAATAAAAATAAAAATGAAAAAAGAGAATTTTTCTACCATAAAATATAAATTTACAACCCAAGATGACATTTTTTTAAACAAAACAGTTGGATTTTCGATAAAAAAGGTGCCTTTTTGTGCAAAAAAAAAGTTCAGTATACAACGTAATTATTAAATTTTTAACAGAATAGTTTATTTTTTAACCAAAATTCTGAATTTTTAAACAAAAAACTTCAAAAATTAAAGAATAAATACAAAAAAATAAATAGAAAAAACGATAATTTTTCTACAATAAAATATAAATTTGCAACCCAAGGACATAAATTTTCAACAAAACAGTTGAATTTTTGATAAAACATATGACTCTTTAGCAAAACAATTCAATTTACAACATAATTATTAAATTTTCAATAGAATAGTGGAATTTTTAACCAAATAGTTGAATTTTCGACCTACAAGGATAAATTAAAAAAAAACTAATAGTTGATTTTTTAAACAAAAAAGTTGAAACGCATACCAAAAGATATGAATTTAAAAAAAAAACAATTTTAAAACATGAAGATTAATTTTCTAGAAAAAAATGAATTTTTAAACAAATAGTTACATTTTTAACTAAAAAAGGCAAAGTTTTAGATGAATTTTCAACGAAAAAACATAATAATTAAATTTCTAACAAAATAGTTTAATTTTTGACCAAATTGTTGAATTTTTAACTAAATGGTCGAATTTTTTATTTAAAAAAATTCAACTTCCACCAGTAATAGTTGCATTTTTAACCAAATAATTTAATTTTTATGCTAAAAATTAAAATGTTTTAGAAAACCGTTTACTTTGAAACTGGAAAATATGAATTTTCAAACAAAAAAGAGAATTTTCAAGCCAAAAGTTGAAAATTTTAATCACAAAAGACGAATTTTCTAAAAGATAGTTAAATTTTTAACTAGAAAGGTTAAATTTTTAAGAAAAAAAAGGTTATTTTCAAACAAGAAAGATGAATTTCTAATCAAAAGGTTCAATTCTCAAACAAAATTTTGACAAAAGAATCTTTTATAAACGAAATAAAACAATTTCAGATAAAGATATAAAAATGTCAAATTTATTTATTCATTTCAACCAAAAAATATCAACTTTCTACCAGAAAAGATGAATTTTCAATCCAAAAGGGACCAGTTTTTTAACAAAACAGTTGGATTTTCAACCAAGAAAGATGACTTTTTAACAAAAATTTAAATTTACAACATGATAATTAAATTTCAACAAAATAGTTTAATTTTTGACCAAATTGTTAAATTTTCAACTAAATGCTCGAATTTTTAATAAAAAAAGATTTAAATTCAACCATTAAAAGTTGCGTTTTCAGCCAAAAAGTTGAATTTTCAACAAAAAAAGTTAATTTTTACAAATAAAATTTTTGAATTTTTTTAAAAATCATTAAATTTACACCAAAATAGTGGAATTTTTAAGCAAATATTTTAATTTTGGACCTATAAATATTAATTAGAAAAAAAATGTAATATTTGATACTTCAACCAAAAAAGTTGAAATTTACATCGAAAAAGATGTCTTAAAAAAAACAACAACTAATTTTCAACTAAAAAGATTAATTTTCAACAAAAATAATTTTTCAACAATTGAAATAGTTAAATTTTCAATTAAAAAAAAAATTCTCCACCAAATATTTAAATTTTCGACCTGCAAAGTTAAATTTAGAAAAAAATGTGATAATTGATATTTCAACCAAAAAATTTGAAATGCCAAAAAAGATGATTAATTTTGTAAGAAAAAAAAATTAATTTTCAATCAAATAGTTTAATTCTAAGCTAAAAAAGATAAATTTTTGACCAAAAGATGGAAGATTTCAACGAATTTTCAAATAAAAAAGACTTATATTTAACCAAAGATACGAATCTCGAATAAAAAAAGATTTTCTAATCAGGAAAGAAAAAAATTTTCAACCAAATTGTGTAATTTCCATTCCAAATTGACGCAATATTAACAAAACAGTTGAATTTTCAATAAAATAGATGAATTTTTAACAAAATAGTTAAATTTAAAATATAATAATTAAGTTTTCAACAAAAAACTATAAATTTTCTGTTCAGATAGATTAATGATCACTAAAACAGTTGAATTTTCAAAGAAAAAGATTAATTTAAAAAAAAGTGAATTTTCAACAAAAGAATTAAATTTGTAACGAAATTTTAAATTTTAAAGCTAAAAAATCAAATTTTTTATAAAACCTGTTTACTTTGAGATCTGAAAATATGAATTTCCAACGAAAATGTTAAATTTAAATTAAGCAGTTACATTTTTAATAAAAAAAGTAAATTTCAAACCAAGAACTTTAGGTTTTAGAAAAAAGACGAATTTTTAGTTAAAAATATCAATTTTTAACCAAAAATGAAAGTGACATTTTCAGTTTAAAAATATTAATCTAAAAAAAAAAATATCAACAAAATATTTATATTTTAAATCAAAGAAATTAATCGTCAACCAAAAAATAAATAAATTTTTAATAAAGACTTCATTTTCGGCCAAATTAATCAAATTTTCAACAATAAAATAATAATTTTCAAAAAATAGTTGAATTTTCAATTAAAAAAATACGAATTTTCAAACAAAACGGCTGTATTTTCAACGAAATAATAAATATAATTAAATTGTAAATATAATTTCAAATAAAAACATACTAATTTCTAATTTATTTATTTATTTCAACCAAAAAGGTCACTTTTCTACCATAAAAGATGAATTTTCAATCCAAAAATTCTAATTTTCAACATAAAATAAAAAAATTTTAATAAAAAAAAAGATAACTTTTTAACAAAATAGTTAAATTTACAACATAATAATTAAATTTCATCAAAACAGTTTAATTTTTGATCAAAATTTTATATTTTCAAGCAAATAGTCAAATTTTCAAGCTAAAGAATCTTGAAACCTAAAAAAGAGGAATTTTTAAGAAAGAAGTTAATCTTGAATCAAAAGAGACGCATTTTCAAAAATATGAATTTTCTGTTCGAAAAAATTAATATTCAACAAAACAGTTCAATTTTCAAAGAAAAAGATTAATTAAAAAAGTGAATTTTCAACAAAATAATTAAATTTGTAACACAATTGATAAATTTTTTAAAAATATTTAAATTTTCTGCACAAAAAGATAAATTTATTACCAATTGGACGAATTTTTATCTAAAAAAAAATCAACTTTTAACCAAAAATTGAAAAGTTACATTTGCCGTTTAAAAAATTGTGAACAAAATAGTTCAATTTTTAAAACAAAGAAATTAATCTTTAAAAAAAAAATAAATAAATTTCTAATAAAGATTTAATTTGCTGCAAAAACAAAAAATAGAAATAAATAAAAAGCAAATAAATTTCTAACAAACATATTATATCAGGGCAGCCTCGAATTTTTATTTTCAAAATTTCCTTATTTTTCCCTGACCAATTATTATTTTTTCCGCATAATTTATATTCTAAAATCAGAATTTTAATCTTGTAAGTTTTTAAATTATTATTTTAATTATTATTTTGATTATTGTTTGAAATTTACCAGCGATGTTTTTTCTGGAACCTTGGTCGCATTGGCACAATCCAAAATCTGCTTTAAGATTTTCTTTCACACAAATTTCATTTTCTCTACAATCCACTGGTCCAACACATCTGCCACCACTCGATCTCAATAGGGGATAATTTCCATCTTCTGCATCAGAGCTAGAAAATTAAAAAAGGAATATATGTTATGAAAAATAATTTGAATACATTTTAAGTCTCATAATCTTTAAGTTAAAAAAAAAAGAACAAAAAACTAAATTGCTTTACATATTTTCAATTCTTAATTAAACTAGCCAAATGGTTTCTTGAGCCTTTCATTTTTCCAGCATAACAAAATAATCGACAAAATATTTTCAAACAAGAAAGATTAAACTTCAATAAAAGAGTTGAATTTTCAAGCAAAAAAAAAACTAACTTTCTAGAAGACAGATAAATTTTCAACTAGAAAAGTTGATTTTCTACCTGAAAAATATAAAATTCAACAAAATAGTTTAATCCTGAACAAGAAAAGATTAATTTTTAGTCAAACAGCTGCAGTTTTAACAATAAATTCCAAAATTTCTACCTGGATAGATATATTTTCAAAAAATAAAAAAAGAATTGAAATTTAAACTAAGAACGAAGAAGAAACAAATTTTCTACAAAAAAAACTAAATTTAAATCATAAAAGAAGAATACTCAACCAAAAAGTTAATTAAAAAAAATCAAACAGTAGAATTTCTCACCAAAGAGATAAAATTTCAACTAAAATAATTAAATTATAAAAAAATTATACATTTTTTAAAGAGTAGTTTAACTTTCAACAATCCATTTTAATTTTTAACAAAACAAGATTAATAATTCCCAACCAAAATTATAATAGTTGAATTTTTAACTAAAAAAGATAAATTTCCAAGCCAAAAAAATAATATTTTAGAATACAATTAAATTTTCAACAAAAAAGTTATTTTCAAACAAGAAAAATGAATTCTATACAAATAGTTGAATCCTGAACAAAAACAGATTAATTTTTAGCCAAACAGCTGAATTTATAACGAAAAATTGTGGAATTTCTACCTGGAGAGATTTAATTTAAAAAAAAAAAAAACGAATTTTCAACCAAGTAGTTGCATTTTTATCCAAAAAATATGAAATTTCTACCAAAAAAGATCAAATTTCAAACTAGAACGACAAATTTTCAACAAAACAATTGAATTTTTAACGAACAAAGATTTTTTAGTCAGAAAAGAAAAAAAATTTCACCAAATTGCTCAATTTTCAACTCAAAAATACGATTTTTCAAACAAAAAGTTAATTTTCAAAAACCAAATAGTAGAAGAGATAAATTTTCAACTAAAATTATTAAATCATAAAAAATAATTCTTTTTTTAAAGAGTAGTTTAACTTTCAACAGTTCGTTTCAATTTCAACCAAACAAGATGAATAATTTTAACTAGGACGTTGAATTTAAAAAAAAAAATTTCGTAAACCAAAAAGACTAATTTGAATTTTCATTTTCAATCAAGAAAAATGATTTTTATACCAAACAGTTGAATTTTTATGACAAAAAGACAATTTGTTTAGAAAAAAATTAAGTTTTCAACAAAAAAGTTCTTTTTCACACAAAAGATAAATTTTCAAGCAAAAAAAAAACTAATTTTCTAGAAAACAGTTAAATTTTCAACCAAAAAAGTTGAATGTTCAACAAAAAAGTGCTTTTCAGACAAGAAAAAGGAATATTATAAAAAATAGTTGAATTTTCATAACAAAAAGAAGACTTATTTAAAAAACAATTGAATTTTCAACAAAAAAGTTCTTCCTCACACAAAAGAGATCAATTATCAACCAAATAGTTAAATTTTCATTTAAATAATTAAATTTTCAACCAAATAATCGAATTCCCAAACAAGAAAAAATAAACTTTAACAAAAGAGTTGAATTTTCAAGCAAAAAATACGAATTTTTTGTTTTTTAAATAAAAATTCATTTATTTAAAGAGAAATTTTCTCTGTTTTGGATAAAAATTCAATTATTTGGTTGAGGATTCAACAATCTTGTTAAAAAGTAATTCCTTTTGATGAAAAATTCGTCTTTTTTGTTTGAGAATTCAATTTTTTTTGCAGAAAAAATGTGTTTTGTTTAAAAATTCATATTGATCTTGAAAAGTCAACTGAAATCTTTTTTAACCAAAAAATTAATTATTTTTTTTGAAAATTTATATTTTTAATTTAAAAATTCATCTGAATTTTGTTAAAAAATTAAATTTTTCTTATTTCAATTTCAACTACTTGGGAAAAACCTTTTTCTTTGGTTTAAAATTAATTTTTAAATTGAAAATGTAATTTTTCCTTTTTTTTACAGATTTATCTTTTCTAGTCTAAAATTCTCCTTTTTTGGTAAAAAAAAAATCATTTTTTGTTGAGAAACTTCGTCTTTTGGATTGCAGGTTCAACAATTTAGAAAAATTGGCATTTCTTTCTTAAGTGAAAAATCTTTATTAGTTAAAAATCTGTCTTTTTGGTTCTAAAATTATTATTTTTTGTTTAAAATAAATTAATAGCTTTTAAATTTGTATGCGAAATACAGGTTTCTAAAATATTTTCTTAAAAATTCCCCTTTTTAAATTCAAAATTTAATTTTTTTCGTAGAAACTTATTTTTTTGTTAAAAAATTCATATTTTGTTCTTGAAAAGTCAACTGAAATCTTTTTTGGATAAAAATTCAACTATTTTTTTCAAAATTATATTATTTTGTTGAATATTAAGTATTTTCTGGATAGAAAATTTGTCATTTTCGATTGAAAATCTATGACTTTGGCACAAAAGTAATATTTCGTGGTAGAAAATGAATTTATTTGGTTGAAGATTCCTTTTTTTTTTACTAAAAAACTTTTACTATCGAATACAATTAAATTTTATACTAGAAAAGTTGAAATTTTAACAAAAAAGTTCATCTTCAAATAAGGAAAACGATTTTTTAACCAAATGATTAATTTTTAATAAAACTGCTGCATTTTTTACAACAAATGGTGAAATTTATACCTGGAAATATACATTTTCAAAAAAAAAAAAAGAATTCAAGCAAGTAATTTGATTTTTAACCAAAAAATATAAAGTTTCAAACTAGAACGACGAATTTTCAGAAAAAGAATTGAATTTTTAACTAAGAAAGATTTTATAATCGGAAAAGAAAAAAATTTTCACCAAATTGTTGAATTTTCAACTCAAAAAGGCGAATTTTCTACAAAAAAATTTAAGTTTAAACCATAAAATAAGAATATTCAAACAAAAAGTTAATTTTCAAAAACCAAATAGTAGAATTTTTCACCCGAAAGATAAATTTTCAACCAAAATAATGAATCTTCAAAAAAAGAATACATTTTTTAGAAAGTACTTTAATTTTCAACAATGCAGTTTATTCTTTAATCAAACAAGATAAATTCCCATCTAAAAATATAATAGTTTATTCTTCAACTAAAAAAGATTTTTATTTTAAATCCAGAAAGTAAAAATCATGAAAAAAATACAAATTTGATACAATTCAAATAGTTGAATTATCAGTAAAAAAATTAATTTTCACCGAAAAGAAATGATTTTTTTACAAAATAATTAGTTTTTCTCATTTTTATACCATACTAATTTTATGCACTTAAATTTGTAGACCCAGAAAAGTTTAATTTTCAACAAACAAGTTCATTTTCAAACAAGAAAAATTATTTTTAAACCAAATAGTTGAATTTTTATGACAAAAAGGCGATTTGTTTAGAAAACAATCAAATTTTCTACCGGAAAATTTGAATTTTTAACAAAAAAGTTCTTTTTCACACAAAAGAGATCAATTTTCAAGACAAAAATAATAATAATTTTTTAGAATACAGTTAAATTTTCAATCAGAAAAGTTGAATGTTCATCAAAAAAGTTATTGTCAAACAAGAAAAAGGAATATTATAAAAAATAGTTGAACTTTCATGACAAAAAGACATATTTAAAAAAACAATTAAATTTTCAACCAGAAAAGTTGATTTTATAACAAAAAAATTCTTTACAAAATTAAGGAGATATCAATTTTCAGCTATATAGTTGAATTTTCATTAAAATAATTAAATTTTTAACCAAATAACATAATTTCCAAATACAGAATACAAATTTTTTGTTTTTAAAATAAAAATTCATTTTTTTAAAGGGACAATTCATTTTTTCAAATTAAAAACTCAACTATTTGGTAGAGAATTCAACAATTTTGTAAAAAAATTATTCTTTTTGGATAAAAATTTATATTTTGATCGTGAAAAGTCAACTTCAATCTATTTTAACACAAAATTCAAATATTTGTTTGAAAATCGATGTTTTTGATTTTAGAAATTCATCTGTTTTAGTAACAATTTCATTTTTTCAAATAAAAATGCAACTTTTATTTTTAAATTCTTCTTCTTTGCTTTAGTTTTTAACTTATTTATTAAAAATTCATCCTTTTTGGTTGAAAAAATTCGCCTTTTTGGATTAAAAATTCAATTTTTTTTTCGCAGCAACTTATTTTTTGTTAAAAAAATCACATTTGATTTTAAGATGTCAGCATAAATTTCGTGAAAAATTAATCTTTTGCTGAAAAGTAATATATTTTGTTTTAAAATACAATTTTTGTTGAGAAACTTCGTCTTTTAACTTGAAGATTCAACAATTTAGTTAAAATTTTATTTATTTCTTGAGTGAAGAATCTTTATTAGTTGTTAATTGACCTTTGAAAATCCGTCTTTTTGGTTCGCAAATTATTTTTTTTCTCTATAAATTTCATCTTCTTTTATTGAATTATAAAATATAAAACTTTTTTCTTGGGATTTTTTTTTTAGATTAAAAATTTAACTATTATGTTAAAAATTGAATTATTTTCTTGAAAATTGAAATATTTTATTAAAAAGCCATATTTTATAGTAGAAGACATTTTTTGTTTAAAATAAATTAATAGATTTTAAATTTGTATCTAAAATATATATTTTTTTAATTCATGTTTTTGGTTGAAAACTTAAATATATTTTAACAGAAAATTCCAATACTTTTTTGAAAATCTATCTTTTTGATTAAAAAAATTCATCTGCTTGAGTAAAAATTTAATTTAAAAAAAATGCAACTTTTATTTTGAAATTCTTCTGCGTTGCTTTAGTATTCAATTTATTTATTAAAAATTCATCCTTTTTGTTTAAAAAAATTCGCCTTTTTGGATTAAAAATTCAATTTTTTTTTTAAATCATATTTTTTGCTTTTAAATCGATTTATTATTATAAAAATTGAGAAACTTTTACATATAATACTATGAAAATACAGTCTGCTCTCGCATGTCGCGCTGTCGTAAATTATAAACCATCTACTAAGAAAAAAGTATGAAATAATCGAAAAAAATAATTATTTCACTCCATATGATATGCTTACGTTAGAAAGTAAACAAAAATCAATCAAATTTCAAAAAAAAATTTTGTTCAAAAATTACTTTTTCACTCACTAAGTGCACACTGGGTGTTAGATACCCCACGATTTTTTTAACCTTTACTTGCAGTAGCTGCTGCTTAAACGACTTTACTTACAGTTAGTGCCTCCAACTAAAGCTAGATGGCGAAACTTATTCAAATTTTTCGAATTAAGTATGGTTTATAAGAGTTTGAAAATTGCTTGGGGTATCAGTTACCCATAATGCACTTTAAGGGTTAAAGTTGATCCACTTTATTAAAAAATTCATTTTTTTTAAATGATGCTCCATTCTCTTAATTAAAAATTCATCTGTTTTGTGGAAAAGTGAACTGTTTTGATGATATTATTATTTTCTAAAATTAATCTTTTTAACTGAAAACTCAACCATTCAACTTTTGGTTGAAAATCGATGTTTAAGTTCCATTTTCTAGAATTTGGTACGTTTTGTTAAAGCGCAAATAAGTCTCTGGGTGTTTTACACCCAGTATGCCCGCAAATAAGCGGACTGGAATAATCTCTTTAGTCATTACTCACCCGACATCCTCGACTTGATGCAAAATATCAGCCCACTCTTCATCTTCTTCGACCGGCTTAACGAGAACCATAACCGGCGGATTATCGTTTTTAAACTCGGGTCGTTCCAATGGTGTACACATTTTTGAAGTCATACATTGTACGCTATAACAGGTGTTATTAAACATCATAGCCACATTGCATAGAGGTTCATTGCAACAATTAGCAACGCAATCCTTGATATTATTTACACCCAATTTCTCGGTGTAAACGGCTTGAGTTTTGTTCCCTAAGGGGGCATGATCGTCAAAAATTTTTGGATAAAGTCCGGGACACATTTGACTTTGACTTTTTGTGTCCAAATCCGAATACTGGCCGACACAGATTTCCAGGAATAACAGGCAGAGGCCCACATAGTTCACATAGGTCATCGCGCTGCAATCATTTAAATTTCTTTCAATTCGAGCACTTCGAATATATTTTTATTTTTTTATTTCCGGAATAGTCTGCGATAATTTAAATTTAATAAATCAAAAATACGGGGTGACCGTTTTAATCAAAGAAAAAAATTCCCGGTCATTTCCCGGTCAATACAATTTTAAAAATCGAAATAATAATAAAAAATAAACTACAAATTAAAGCATTCAAAATGAAACACTTGAATTTTAAACTTTTAAAATTGAAGTTTAAAAGTTTTTCAATTCAAAAATTTTGTATTTAAATGCTCAATAACTTTTGCGTATAAACAGGAAGGTACTTACACTTTTCATTTGAACAGATTTACATAAAATGCAGATAAACTGCAAAATTCAGAACTTAGAAAATTCAGAAAATTAGAGTTCAAAAAATTAGACTAAGTTCCAAAAATATAGATCCACGTTAAGATTTTCAATACTCTAAATTAAAGAATCAACCAATAAACTTTAAAAAATTTCAAAATTATATTATTAATTTTTTTTAGGCTAGAAACATAAAAAAATTAAATTAAATAGTTCAAGGATTTTTGAAATTTTTTCAGAACTTCTACATAACTTTTAAAATGAATTGAATTTTTCCTACAACTTCTAGAAAATCCTGCAAACTTACAAAAATTTCTTTCAAATTTGGATTTATAAATACAATTGAACACTTATTATTTGTAGAAAAAATTTGAGTAATTTAAAGACATATTTAGAAGATTTAAAAAGATTCAAAATTAATTTAGACCTTGAAATTATATCATATAATTTAAATGAAGTGTGTGCAAAAAATGTACATTTTTCAGATTTCAAACAAAAAATTTATAGGCTTTTGAAGAATTGTGAAAGATTCCAAAAGAATAAACACATTTTCTTAATATCCCTAAGAAAATTGAAAACGATTTTTCATTTTGAAACATTATTTTAACAGAATATTTAAAAAGATTTTAAGAGATTTCCGAAATTATCAAAAGAGAACCTGAAAAATTTTAAAGACTTTTTTAACAAATTTGCAGGATTCTCTAAAAATTGTAGAAAAGATTTTAATTTATTTAAAAATATGTTTAGAAATTCTGAAAAAAATTCAAAAATTTCGGTTAAAAACGAAACAATGCAAAAAAACATATCAAATTAACAGTAAAAAATGGCTAAATATTAAATAATTATTTTTAATTCAATAAAAGCCATTAATTACGAATATATTATTATAAATTTATTTTCAATTTGAAAATAGTGTATAACGCTTCATTTTTAAACGTTTTATCAAATAAATTATTGTTCAGTTTTTAATACTTAAAGTACAGATCCATTTTAAAAATTATTTATTCATTTGTTTATATTTACAGTTTATAAAATAATACTGTTTTTTTATAAAAAAAAATTTCACCTACAAACACTTTTAATTTTTAACTGTGTAAGTCTTCAAGACTGCAATTAAATTTTTTTAAATAAAAAATATACGCCTAAAAATAAAAATCGAAAATGAATTTTTGAAGTACCTAAAAGATTTTTAAATAACGCATTATAAACTGAATGATATTCAAATTTAAAAAGGTTTGAATTCAACTAATTATTTTTTAAACTGTTAAAATCGAACTTGGACAGATTTTTCTTCTGAAAATTTGGAAAAATTCCCGGTCAAGTTTTTCAATTTTCGACTAATAATGCTAAATTCTAAACATAAAATGTAACCGCTGATACGTCAACCGAAAAAGATTTTAATGTTAAATAAAAAATCTTTGATTTCAAACCAAAAATATAAATTTGCAAACTAAGAAAGATTTTTCAGTCAAGAAAAATAAAAGTTTAAACCAAAATTGTGACAATTTGATCAAAAAATGCATATTTTTTGGAAAACAGTTGAATTTTAAACCGGAAAATATGAATTTTCAACAAAAAAGTTCATTTGTAATAAAACAGTTAAATTTTTTACCAAAGAGACGACTCTTCAATCAAAAAAATACAATTTTTCAATATACTATATGAATTTTTAAACAATAAGATTAATTTTCAAAAAAAAAAACATTAATTTTCCAAAAAAGAAAATTGATTTTTTCAAGAAAATACATGAATTTTAACGAAATAGATTAATTTTCAATCTAAGGAGACAAATCGTCAACCAAATAGTTGAATTTTGAACTAAGAAAAAATCGATATTCAACAGACCATGTAATAGTTACATATCTTGTAAAAAATGTAATTTCCATCTTAACTGATGAATTTTCAATTAAAATGAAGAATCTTTAACTGAATAAGCTGAAATTTTAACCCAAAAAATAATAATTTTTACTAAAAAACACAAATTGTCAAACAAAAATGAAATAATTAAGTTCTAAGTTAAGAAAATCAAAGTTCAGCCAAAAAAGAAACAAATTTTTCAACCAAAGAAATTAATTTTCAACTAAAATGATAAATATTTTAACTGGAACTTTTGTATTTTAAACCGAAAAAAAAGAATTTTTAAAGAAGGAGATTAAATTTCAAAGAAAAAAATAATTTTCTACCAAAAAAATGAATTTTTTAACAGAATACGTGAATTTTTAGTGAAATAAATGAATTTTCAATTTTAAAAGACAATTTTATATCCAAATTTTTAAATTTTGAACTCGAAAAGGTCAATTTTTTACCAAAAATGGAACGGTTAAATTTTCAGTTAAAAAATTAACTTTCGATTAAAGTAATGAATTTGCAACTAAAAAAATTAATTTGTTGTTAAAAAAAATTAATTTTCAGTCAAAAATAAAAATTTGAATAAAATAGTTGAATTTTCAACCATGAAAGAGACAATGAAAATGTGATCCAAAATGTTGAATTTTCTGATCAGAATGTTAAATTATCTGGCCAAAAAGACAAATTTTCTATAATGCAGTGGATTTCTCAACCCAAAAATATGAATTTTGAACAAAAATATTAATTTCCAACAAAATTTTGGAATTTTAAAACCAACAAAAAACTAATTTTCTACTCGAGGATTTTTTCAAAAGGAACCTTATTTCTGAAAAAATTTATTAATAAAATTTTGTTGAATCAAGAAGATTAATTTTCTACTAAAAAAGATCAATTTTTACTCAAATATATGAATTTTAATTGATACAGTTGAACTTTGACAAAAAATATTAATTTTCAACAAATTTTTATTCAATATTTTAAAAAATTTCGATTAAAGTTTTGAATTTTCTGACACACAGTTTAGTTTTCAACTCAAATATATGAATTTTAAAAAAAAGTTAATTTCCAATAAAATGTTCGAATTTTAAGAAAACCAAAAAAAAATTTCTACTTGAAGATTTTTTCAAATGGAATCTTATTTCTGAAAGAATGTATTACCAAAATTTTACTAAATTTTGGTTATCAAATATTCACAAAAAAAGATAAAATTTTAAACAAGAAAATTAATTTTCTACGAAAAAGATGAATTTGTACTAAAATACACGAATTTTCAACAAAAAAAAAAGGTTGATTTTTGACTAAAAAATTGAATTTTCAGCAACAAATTTTTAATCAATAAAGAAAAAAATTGAGAATAAAGATTTTAATTTTCTGACAAGAGGGTTTAGTTTTCATCTCGAAAACATTAATTTTTCACAAAAAAGTTAATTTCCAATAAAATTTTTGAATTTTAAGAAAACCAAAAAAAAATTGTCTACTTGAAGATTTTTTCAAAAAGGAATCTTATTTCTGAAAAAATTTGACTAAATTTTGATAATTTTGATAACTATTGTTAAATTCGTGGTTATCAAAGAAATGAATATTCAACAAAAAAGATAAATTTTTAATCAAGAAAATTAATTTTCTAAGAAAAATATACATTTTTACTAAAATACACAAATTTTCATTTAAATAGTTGAATTTTTAACAAAAAAGATTGATTTTTAACCAAAAGATTGAATTTTCAACAAAAAAATTTTAATCAATAAAGAAAAAAATTTCG
This sequence comes from Belonocnema kinseyi, assembly GCF_010883055.1. Classification (NCBI taxonomy): domain Eukaryota; kingdom Metazoa; phylum Arthropoda; class Insecta; order Hymenoptera; family Cynipidae; genus Belonocnema; species Belonocnema kinseyi. The sequence goes on along the minus strand of NC_046665.1, from coordinate 124,213,575 downwards.
AATAAAGTTTTGAATTTTTTTAGACACAGTTATTTTTCAACTAAAAAATATGAATTTTTAACAAAAAAGTTAATTTCCAATAAAATTTTCGAATTTAAAGAAAACAAAAAACAAATTTTCTAATTGAGGATTTTTTCAAAAGGAATCTTATTTCTGAAAAAATGTATTAACAAACTTTTACTACATTTTTTTTTAGAAAAGATTACTTCAAACATTTTACACAAGGAATTGTTGTTAAATTCGTGGTCACCATAGAAATAAATATTTAACAAAAAGGATAGATTTTTAACCAAGAAAATTAATTTTCTACAAAACAAAAAAAAAACTTTTACTCAAATTCACCAATTTTCATTTAAATAGTTGAATTTTGACCAAAAAAAGATAGATATTCTACCAAAAGATTGAATTTTCCTCAAAAAATTTTTAATCAATAAAGAAAAAAATTTCGAATAAAGTTTTGAATTTTCTGACACACAGTTTACTTTTCAACTCAACAATATGAATTTTTAACAAAAAAGTTAATTTCCAATAAAATTTTCTAATTTAAAGAAAACAAAAAACAAATTTTCTACTTGAGGATATTTTCAAAAGGAATCTTATTTCTGAAAAAAATGTATTAACAAAATTTTATTAATTTTTTTTTTAGGAAAGATTACTTAAAAGATTTTAAACGAGGAACTATTATTGAATTAAATTATAAAATTAAATTAAAATTAAATAAAAATAAAAATTAAATTAAAATTAAAATTAATTTAAAATTAAATTAAAATGAAATTAATAAATTCATGATTAAATATGAATTTTTAACAATAAAGTTAATTTCTAACAAAAATTTCGAATTTTAAAGAAAACGAATTTTCTACTCGAAGATTTTTTCAAAAGGAATCTTATTTCCGAAAAAATGTATTAATAAAATTTTATTAAATTTTTTTTAGAAAATATTACTTACAATATTTTAAACGAGGAACTATTATTAAATTAAATTAAAATATTAAATTCATGATTAAATACGAATTAAAAAAAAAAGTTAATTTCCAACAAAAATTACGAATTTTAAAGAAAACTTGAAGAAAATTTAAATAAAATAAAAGATTTTGGGCGAGGAACTACGGTTAAAATCGTGGTTATCAAAGAAATAAATATTTAACAAAAAAGATAAATTTGTAACAAAGAAGATTAATTGTCTACTAAAAAAGATAACTTTTTACTAAAATTCAACAATTTTCATTTAAATAGTTGAATTTTGACAACCAAAAAGATTGATTTTCTACCAGAAGATTGAATTTTCCTCAATAAATTTTTAATCAATAAAGAAAAAAATTTTGAATAAAGTTTTGAATTTTCTGACACACAGTTTAGTTTTCAACTAAAAAATATGAATTTTTAACAAAAAAGTTAATTTCCAATAAAATTTTCGAATTTAAAGAAAACAAATTTTCTAATTGAGGATTTTTTCAAAAGGAATCTTATTTCTGAATAAATGTATTTAAAAAATTTTAATAAATTTTTTTTAGAAAATATTGCTTAAAAGATTTTACACGAGGAATTATTATTAAATTAAATTAAAATTATATTAAAATTAAATCAAAATTAAATTAAAATTAAAATAATAAATTCATGATTAATTATGAATTTTTAACAACAAAGTTAATTTCCAACAAAAATTTCGAATTTTAAAGAAAACGAATTTTCTACTCGAAGTTTTTTTCAAAAGAAACCTTATTTCTGAAAAAAATGTAACTAAATTTTAATTGGAAAAATATTAGTGAAAAGATTTTAGGCAAGAAACTATTATTAAATTTGTGGTTATCAAGGAAATGAATATTCAACAAAAAAGATAAATTTGTAATCAAGAAGATTAATTTTCTACTAAAAATAATAATTTTTTTTACTAAAATACACCCATTTTCATTGAAATAGTTCAATTTTAACGAAAAAATATTGATTTTCATCAAAAAGGTGAAATTTTCAACCTATTTTTAATCAATATTAAAAAAAAATTGCAAATAAAGTTTAAAATTTTCTGACAAGAAAGTTTTGTTTTCAACTCAAAAATATTAATTTTTAACAAAAAAGTTAATTTCCGATAGAATTTTCGAATTTAAAAAAAAAAAAACAAAAAACTAATTTTCAACGTAAGGATTTTTTTCAAAGGAATCTTATTTCTGAAAAAATTTATTACCAAAATTTCACTAAATTTTGATTATAAAAAATTACTTAAAAGATTTTAGACAAGAAACTATTATTAAATTAAATTAAAATTAAATAAAAATTTAAATTTAAATTAAATAAAAATTTTAATTAAAATTAAATTAATAAATTCATTATTAAATATGAATTTTTAACAATAAAGCTAATTTCCAACAAAAATCTCGAAATTTAAAGAAAACGAATTTTCTACTCGAAGATTTTTTTCAAAAGGAAACTTATTTGTGAAAAAATGTATTAATAAAATGTTGATATTCAACTAAAAAAATAAATTTTTAACGAAGAAAATGAATTTTCTACGAAAAAGATCAATTTTTACTAAACTACATGAATTTTTATTTAAATAGTTGAATTTTCAACAAAAAATACTGATTTTTAAACAAAAGATTGAATTTTCAGCAAACAATTTTTAATCAATAAAGAACAAAATTTCATCTAAAATGTTGCGTTTTCTAGCAAAAAAGTTGAGATTCCAACTCGAAAATATGAATTAAAAAAAAAAAGAGTTAATTCGCATAAAATTATCAAATTTTAAACGCAACAAAAAACTAATTTTCTGCTCGAAAATCGTTTCAAAACGATTCTTATTTCTGAAAAAATGGATAAATAAAATTTCACTAAATTTTGGATGAAAAGATTATTGGAAAGATTTGAGCTCATTTCTATAATCCTTAACACGATAAAATAAAATCGCGAATAATTAAGTGAATCGTTTTAAGCTTAGCGAAGAAAAAAATTCCATTCTAAAACAAAATTTTTATTTTAAATCCAAGCACTAGATAAGTGTTCTGCCTAAGCTACTAAATTTTTTACCATACCTTGTGATTATTGAGCAGAATAAACCGAATAAACAAATTGCGTTTTCGCAAAAAAAAGCGTTTCGTCGGCAAAAGTGAGGTTAAGTAATACGTGCGGAGACTGACAGATTACTAGAAAACGATCGAACTCAGAGACTTAAAAATTAGCATAACAGACGTGTGCTTTACAGACTCGCTTATTTTCGACTTAACATATATTAGTGGTACTTTATCAACAACAGAAGCTAATCAAACATAGGGGCTCTTATCTAATTATACTTCCCGTTGGCCGTCACACCGGAATTCCGCGATTTGTGATCGTCATTTTTATTTGATTGTGGACAACACTTACCCAACATTCGCCTTTGGAGATTTCAAATAGACCTCTGTGGTTTAAATGGAAAATTTCGGGTTTATTTCGTTGTAAAATGGAAAGGCATCTCCTTTATTTTGACAGTTTTGACAGGTCGAGACACGTCTTGAGACACGCTTTCTGCTACGATTCTGTCTGCTAGGGGGTTTGCAATAGTCTAGGGGGCGACACTAGAGCGGTTCTTATTATTATTTCTAAAAATACTCGTAAATGTTTAAGCAAATTTAAACTGTTTCAACAATTTTTTTTTTAATTTTTCATTTTTGCTATTTTACAAAAGATTTAAATATTTTTATGTACTACTTTGTTTTTTATGAATGCTATCAAATGTTTAAACAAATTAAAATTGTTCAACAGTTAAATTTTAAACAAAAAATTGAATAGTTAAATTTTGAGTTGAGAAAAATTAATTTTCGTTAAGAAAAGAATATTGAACTAAAGAAATGAATTTTCTATAAAGAAATATATTTAACCAAGGAGATTAATCTTCTATCAACAAGATAAATTGTCATAACTAAATACATGACTTTTCAACAAAATATTTTTAAACATTTAACTAAAGAAATTAATTTTGTAACTAAAGGTTACATTTTCTACCAAAAAAAAAACGAATTATCTACGGAAAAAAGTCGAACTTTCAACAAAAAAGATAAACTTAAAATAAATCAAATAGTTAAATTTCCAGCTGAAAAATTTAATTATCGATTAAAACAAAATTTGCAACAAAATAGTTAAAATTTGAGCCAAATTAATAAATTTTCATCCAATATGATAAATTTCTAACCAGGAAGATGAATTTTTTATAATAAAAAAAAGAATTTTCTGAACAAAATAATTAACCAAGAATATTCATTTTCTAAAATCAAAACGATGATTTTTTAACAAAGTAATTGAATTTTCAACAAAATTATTAATTTTTAAACAAAAAATAAATTTTGATCTAAAATGATGAATCTTCAACCAAAAAATAGTAATTTTCTACAAAAGAATTGCCCTTTTGAAAATGAAAAAATTTTCGGGCAATAGTGAAAACATTTTTTAAGAAACGAATATTCAACTAAAGCAATGAATTATCTATAAAAAAATATATTTAACCAAGGAAATTAATCTTCTATCAAAAAGATTAGAGCATTCATTTTTAACAAAATATTTAAGTCTTAAATCAAAGAAGTGAATTTTTAAACTAAAAGTTTTAAATTTTCTAGCAAAAAAAAACGAATTTTCTACGAAAAAAAGTTGAACTTTCAACAAAAAAGATAAACTTAAAAAAATTAATAAGTTAATTCTCCAGCTGAAAAAATTAATTTTCGATTTAAAAAAAATTTGCAACAAAATAGTTAAAATTTGAACCAAATAAATAAATTTTTATCCAAAATGATACATTTCTAACCAGAACAATTAATTTTCTATGATAAAAAAAAGAATTTTTGAAAAAAAATAGTTAACCAAAAAGATTCATCTTCTCGAATCAAAAAGATGAATTTTTAACAAAGTACTTAAATTTTCAACAAAATAATTAAATTTTAAAACAAAAAATAAATTTTGAACTAAAATGATGAATCTTCAACCAAAAAAGAGTAATTTTCAACAAAAGAGTTGCATTTTTTAAAAAGAAAATTTTTCGGGCAATAGTGAAAACATTTTTTACCTAAAATGTTCAATTTTCTGGCCCGAAAGGAGAATTTTCTTCAAAAAGTAGTTCAGTTTTCCACCCAAAAATATGAATTTGTAACAAAAAAGTTAATTTCTAACAAAATTGTTTAATTCAACCAAAAATCGAAAACCTAATATTT
>NC_046665.1:124198916-124208304 GCF_010883055.1 Belonocnema kinseyi | reverse complement strand
TAACCTTAAACCAAAAAAATGAGTTTTCCACTAAAATGTTAAATTTTCTGACCAAAAAGACGAATTTTCCACAAAATAGTTGAGTATTCAATCCCAAAAAACTATGAATTTTTAACAAAACAGTTAATTTCCAAGCAAATTGTTAAATTGAAAAAATTCTAAATGAAAGTTAAATTCACCAAAAAGAGGTATTTAGCAAAAAATTGGAACATTTAAATTATCAGCTAAAAATGAATATTCGATTTAACAAAAAAATAATTTTGAACGAAGTACTAACATTTTCAACCAAAGAAATGAATTTTCAACCATAATTATAAATTTATAAGTAGGAAGATTTATATTATCCACAGAAAAAAAGGATTGTTAACAAAATACATAAATTTTCAACAAAATAATTAAATTTTAAAACAAAAAATAAATTTTGAACTAAAATGATGAATCTTCAACCAAAAAAGAGTAATTTTCTACAAAAGAGTTGCATTTTTGAAAAAGAAAATTTTTCGGGCAATAGTGAAAACATTTTTTACCTAAAATGTTCAATTTTCTGGCCCGAAAGGAGAATTTTCTTCAAAAGTAGTTCAGTTTTCCACCCAAAAATATGAATTTGTAACAAAAAAGTTAATTTCTAACAAAATTGTTTAATTCAACCAAAAATCGAAAACCTAATATTTAGATGAAAAATGAATTTTCAATTTAAAAAACCGAATTTTTAACAAAGTGGTTGAATTTTGAACCAAAGAAATTAATTTAAAAAAAAATGGTTTAACCTTAAACCAAAAAAATGAGTTTTCCACTAAAATGTTAAATTTTCTGACCAAAAAGACGAATTTTCCACAAAATAGTTGAGTATTCAATCCCAAAAAACGATGAATTTAAAAAAAAAACAGTTAATTTCCAACCAAATTGTTGAATTAAAAAAAATTCTAAATGAAAGTTAAATTCACAAAAAAGAGGTATTTAGCAAAAAATTGGAACAGTTAAATTATCAGCTAAAAATGAATATTCGATTTAACAAATAAATAATTTTGAACGAAGTACTTACATTTTCAACCAAAGAAATGAATTTTCAACCATAATTATAAATTTATAAGTAGGAAGATTTATTTTATCCACAGAAAAACGGATTGTTAACAAAATACATAAATTTTCAACAAAATAGTTCAATTTGAAACCAATGAACTGAATTTTTTACTAAAATCTTGAATTTTCTGTCCAAAAAGACAAATTTGGTATGAGAGAGGGGGGGGGGGGGAAGAGAGAGGGGGGATATACAGGCTTTGTTTATTGAGGCAGTATTGGGGATTTCAAAGAGTCCCGAAACAATTTTCACTTCAAAAGCTTAATTTCCAACAAAATTGTTAAATTTTCAATAAAAAAAGAAACAAATTTTCTACAAAAAAGATTAGTTATTAATAAAATACATTATTTTTCAACCAAATAGTTCATTTCAAAGCAAAAAAGTCCATTTTCAACAAAAATGTTGATTTTTCTTGCCAAATACAATTTCCTTGCTACAAAAAATTACTTTTCGATACAAAAAATTAGTTATTAACAAATTAGTTAATTTTTCAATTGAATAAATAAATTTACAGTAAAAATGGTAAATCTCTAAGCAGACAGAATAATTTTCTACCGAAAGGATGAATTTTAAACAAAATACGGAAATTTTCAACAAAACACCTCCATTATATAAACCAAAGAAATTAACTTTCCGCTACAATGGTGAATTTTCTAGTCAAAAAGACGAATTTGCTACAATACAGTTGAGCTTTCAAACCAAAAGTATGAATTTTTAATAAAAAAAAGTTTATTTAAAACAAAATTGTTGAATTTTAAAGCGCTCAGATATTTATTCTTTGCATTCTTCTAATACTTTCTCAATTATAAAATTTGTTTTCCTACATTCTGTCGTTTTTATCAAAAAGTGATTCATAACAAATTTGCAGCTCTTTTTCGGGTAAACAATTTTTGTTAAATCATTTTTTTTCGTAACTTCTGTTGTTTTTGCACAAATTTTTTATTTATGTTTCATTTTTAATCTTATTTTTCACTAATAAAACAAAAAGTACGCGCCCTACCAAGAAGTGATAATTAACGAATTTGTAGATCTTTTTTGGGAACACAATTTTTGTTAATTCATCTTCTTTCGTATTCTGCATAATTTGGCCACAAAATGAAATTTTTGATTTTTTCATTATTTTTTGTGCAATGAAAATCTGAATTTTCGCCTTTGCAGGAAAATTCAAATTTTTGTTATGATAATCTTGTAGGGCTTTCAAAAAGCAATCCTTTTCTTCTCTTAACTTTTTTTTCATGTCGTGCGTTGTTTGACTTAAAATTTTGATTTTCGATTGATTTTCAAAATTTTGAAAATCCTATAACTCTGAGAATTTTTTTTTATCGATTAAAGCCATTTAGATAAATTACAAGCCTTTGTTAATACCATTAATATCCGTTCATAAAATTATCAAATCCAAAAAAGTGGTCTCAACAATTTTCAAAATGCGCTCACTTTTTGAATTTTTATCCAAAATGGCTGGTTAACGAACTAATCTTTTCTTTTCAGGACCTAGAAAAAGTGTGCCAAAGATTGATTTGATACATTCATTTTTTCGAGAGTTATCGTGTTTACGGACGGAAGGACAGACAGACAGTCGCCATCGTAAAAACTTGATTTTCGGATCAGAGGGTCTCGAAACGTGGAGATCCGTTGAAAAACTGGTGTCAAATTTCGGACAATTCTAATACTTTCTAAATCTTAAATTATGAGAATGTAAAAATTGAATTTAAGGGCATGTGACACAGCTAAATACCTATATTACCGACGACAGTTTTTCAGTTCACTGAATGTTCTTTTGAACTTAAGAACTTTTTTTGTAAATAAAATATCGAGCTGAAACTTTGAGAAATGTATTAGAGTACAATAAAGTACGTTTAGGTACTGCATTTTGGTAGGAACTTCACTGAAAATTATTTTATCTTTTTTCTGAACCTCGACATTTTTTTAACGTTCCAACTTTTTTTATACATAAAATATCGGTCTCAAACTTTGAAAAATGTAAGAGCCGAAAGATAACTACGTTTAAGTACAAATCTTAATAATAAAAGATGTAAAAAAAGAAATTTCAACTATCAATTCTATCGGTATCAGCCGGTAACGCTGTACACGAAAATACGAACCCTCTAGAGCCTCGTCTAGTGGCCGCCAGGGTTCGTATTTTCGTGTACAACGTTACCAGCTGATACCGATAGAATTGATGGTTGAAATTTCTTTTTTTACATCTTTCATTATTAAGATTTGTACTTAAACGTAGTTCTCTTTCGACTCTTGCATTTCTCAAAGTTTGAGACCGATATTTTATGTATAAAAAAAGTTGGAACGTTCAAAAAATGTCGAGGTTCAGAAAAAAGATAAAATAATTTTCAGTGAAGTTCCTACCAAAATGCAGTACCTAAACGTACTTTATTGTACTCTTATATATTTTCCAAAGTTTCAGCTCGATATTTTATTTATAAAAAAAGTTCTTAGGTTTAAAAGAAAATTCAGTGAACTGAAAAAGTGAGGTCGGTAATATAGGAATTTAGTTGTGTCACATGCCCTTAAAAACTAATTTTTGAATACATAGTTAAATTTTCAATTAAAGAAATTACTTTAAAAAAAAATAATAAATCCATCCAGGATAATCGATTTTGGACAATAAAGATAAATTTTTAACAAAATATATGAATTTAAGACAAAACAGTTAATTTTCTTGAATTTTCAACCAAACAAAATTTTTCAGTCTTTTTACACTATGTAGTATATATTTCAACTATAAGGGGTTTAATTTTAAATAAAAAATAGTTAAATTCAACCAAAAAAACAAACTAATTTGCCTTATATTGCCACGAAAAATAAAAAATAAAAAAATAGTTCAATTATCAAAAAAGAAATTACTTTAATCAAATTGTTGAATTTCCAACCAAATAATAAAACTTTCAATAAAAAAAGATTAATTCTTAAGCAAAAATGTAAGTGTAGATTTTTCAACCTGATATAGTTGGATTTTCTTATTGTGTTCTATTATTATTATTATTATTATTATTATTATTATTATTATTATTATTATTATTTCTCATCACTGTCTTTCACATAACTGTTCCGTGTACCTGTGCTCTAGAGTCCACCTCGAATTTTTATTTATACATTAAACCCAAAAAAAGTTAAATACACTCTTACCTTTTAGTGAAATAAATCCTGCGCAATGGCACAAGAAGTGATCATAAAACGAAACTTTTATTAATCAATCTTATTTGGAGAAAAAACGGATAAAACCTTTCCTGAAGAGATGGCATCCACCTCCTTAATTGCCCGCAGTGAATGGTGTTACGTTGCCAGTTGAAAATTCACGCACGCGTGTTTTTTTTTTAATTTGGGTGAAAAAATCATTTGTTAAACAAAATAAAAATTTGGATTTTCTACCAAAAAAGTTTACTTTTTACTTGGAATTTTCAACAAAATAATTCGATTTTCAACCAAAAATATTATAGATGATATTTCGACCAAAAGAATTTAATAGTAAATCAAAAACAATGTATTTCAATCATGAAATACGAATTTTCAACAAAATAGTTGAATTATGAACTGAAAGTATAATATAATAATTAGTTTTATTGTGTCGACCAGGGTATAATTAAATAATTAAATTCAAAATTTAAATTTTTACCACTAATCGGAAATTTCTATCAACAGAAATAAATTAAAAGTATATTAATTAATGTTTCAGATAAGAATATTTTTATTTGAATCAAAAAGCAGTTAAATTCAACCGAAAAATAAGTTTGAAACAAAATACTTTCACTTTCAACCGAACAATTTCATTTTTTGCCAAAAATACCATATTTTGTACCAAAAGAGATAAATTTTTAACAACATTTTTCAATTTTCCAGCCAAAAATTCAAATTTTCAACGAAACAGTTTAATTTTCAACAAAATATAAATAATTAGATTTTCAACAAAAAACATGAAATATCAACAAAAAATAGTTAACAACCTGTACTAGAAGATGATGCTGTCTGTTCTTTACATTCACATAAATGTTCTATACTTGTCCTTGTTGGGCTTTCCTTCATAGATTTCTATCACATTACTGATCGCCATGTCCACCTCAAATTTATATTTACACATTAAATCCTCAAAAAGTGAAAGAAACGCATATCCTTTAGTAAAATAAATTCAGTTAAATGGCTCAAGAAGAGCTCTTAAAACAGAATGTCTCTTTAATAAATTATATTCAGAAGAAACTAATAAAACATTAATTAGATATGGCGCCCATTTTTTTACTCTCCGCCAGTGGGTGATGCGACGTTGCCAGTTGAGGATCAAAGTAACTGTGTGCGCGCGCGGTTTCCAACTCGAAATTAGTTGTCTGCTCGTGCCATTATTTGCTTGACTTGAAAAAGGTTATAAGTGTAAAAATTCCGCTTCTTTCAGATTTTTATTTTCACTTTCAACAAAATAGTTCACATTTCAACCAGTTTCTAAACAGTTCAATTTCAACAAAAAAAAAAAAGTATAAAAATGATTTGCTACCAAAGACGAATTTTTTTAATTACATAAATTGTCAACAAGAGTTTAAGTTTAAACCAAGAAAATTAATATTTTTAGCCTAAAAGACAAATCTTTAAAAGAACACATGAATTTTTAACTAGAAAAGCCAATTTTTCGTCAAAAAATGAAATATAATAAAATCTCCAACGAAAGAAATGAATTTTTAACAAAAATGGTAATTCCTCAAGTAAAACAATTATTTTTATCAAAGTAATTGAACTTCAGACCAAATAGTTCAAATTTCTAACAAATTGTTTAATTTTCGAGAAGAAAGTAAGAATTTTCTACAGAAATGGTGAATTTTCAACCGAAAATATGAATTAATTCTCAATAAAAAAGTTAGTTTTCAACCGAAACAGGATAATTTTTCAGTTGATGGTTGCCCAGTGGGAAAAAATTTGGCGGCGTCTTTACGACATCGTTACGATATCTTTACGACAATTTTACGACATCCTATGTCTATGTCGTTTCGCTGTCTTTACAATATCGCAAATAAATCGCATGGTCTGACGATGTCTTTACGACATCGAAAAGACAGCGAAAGGAAATGGACATAGGATGTCGTACAGTTGTCGTAAAGTTGTCGTTACGATGTCGTAACGATGTCCTAAGGATGTCACCAAATTTTGTGTCCACAGGGTGCTTTTTATACAAAAATATTAAATTAACATAAAAAAATATTGAATTTTCGCAAAAAAATTGAATAAATAGTCAGTTGAACATATTAATTTTTAACATAAAAGGAAACGGATATTCAACAGAATAGTTAAATTTTCCACACAAAAAAAATTATTTTGAACTAAAATGATGAAGAAGGTACGACTTTTCTTCAGAACAGATGAATTAAAAAAAAAAAACAGTTAATTTTCCATTAGAGAATTGGATTTTTGTACATTAAACATGATTTCAATTCCTTTTTCTCTGGAACTATTGGAGCATGAAAATAGAAAATGAGAATACTTCAGCAGACAACCCACTGGGCACAAAATTTAAGGACGCCTTAACGACATCGTTACGACATCGTTACGACATCGTTACGACATCGTTACGACATCTTTACGACATCCTATGTCCATGTCGTTTGGATGTCTTTGCGATATCGTAAAGACATCGTCAGATAGTACGAGTTATTTACGATATCGTAAAGACACCTTAAAGACATGGACATAGGATGTCGTAAGGTTGTCGTAAAGGTGTCGCAACAATGTCGTAAAGGTGTCGCAACGATGTCGTAAAGACGTCGCCTAACTTTGTGCCCACTGGGAACTAATTTCGATCTGGACGCTGGACTGAAAGTTCCTAGTGGGCACAAAATTTGGCGACGTCTTTACGACATCGCCACGACACCTTTACGACAACTTTACGACATCCTATGTCCATGTCGTTTTGGCGTCTTTGCGATATCGTAAAGACATCGTCAGATCATACGACTTAATTACGATATCGTAAAGACACATTAGCTACATGGACGTAGGATATCGTAAAGTTGTCGTAAATATGTCGTAACGATGTCGTAAAGATGTCGCCAAACTTTGTGCCCACTGGGTTGCACACGGTGTGCGTGCGCAAAGCCGTGAAAACGGGTGCCGAGCTAAAGAGTAGGGGGTGAAGGTGTGAAAAGATCGTCTCCAGTAGATTGCTGCCACAACTTCCCACTGTTTTGATTGGCTACTATTAAACCGGAACCAGAAATGATGAAAAGCGCGCGATTTTTAAACCAAATTTTACAATAAATTTACAATTTTAAAGAATGAAATGAGGAAGAAGATAACATAATATATGAACTTGTCAAAACTTTATAAAATATATGAAAATAGAAATATTGAGAAAAAAAACTATTCCATTTGGTGTTAAAAAGTTAGTTTTGTTAGTTAAAAATTCATGTATTTTTATTAAAATTCGTCTTTTTTAGAAGAAAATTAATCTTGTTAGGAAAACTTAACTATTTTGTTAAAATTTGTTTCTTTTTTTGGTTAAAAAATACTCGAAATATATATATTTTTTATCATTCTTGTATTTTGTTAAATTTAATGATTTTGGTAGCCAATTAATCCTCTTGGTTACAATATTTTGTTAAAAACTCGTTCTTTGTTTGATTGAAAAGTAATTTTTTAAATGTTAATTTAATTATGCGACATTTTGTTGAAAAGTGATCTTTTGTAGTTGAAAGCTCAATTATTTGGTTAAAAATTTATGTATTTTGTCTAAGGTTAGTTTTTTTGTTAAAAAATGAAGGTTCGTAGTTTAAAATTCATTTTCTTGGGTGAATGGTAAATCATTTTTATTAAAAAAATGTAACTGTTCTATGTTTGATTTAAAATTTACATTTTGAAAATTACATAATTTTGTGGAAAATTCATATACGTATTTAGTGGGAAATGCGTCTTTTTTGGTGAAACATTAATATTCTTGATTCAAAATTGATTGATTTAGTTGAAAATTCAATTATTTTCTGAAAAATTCATTTTTTGTTAGCTTCTTAAAAACTGAACTATTTTGTTGGAAATTATTTATTTGATATTAAAAAAACAACTTCCATAACTAAAAGTTAACATGTTCCATTTTTGGTTGAAAATAATTTTTTTTAGTTAAACATTTAACTATTAAGTTAAAAATTCACGTATTTTGTAAAAAATTAATGTTTATGGTTGAAACTTAATCTTTTTTCTGAAAAATTCGTCTTTTTTTTTAGTAAAAACTGAATCTTCTTAGTCTATTCAGTTTTTTGCTTAAATGTTATCTTTTTTAGGTACAAAGTTAACTATATGATTGAAAATGAATGTATTTTGTCAAAAGTTAATTTTTTTTGTAGAAAATGATTGTTCGTTTTTTAAAATTTATTTTGTTCGGCGAAAGATTGATCATTTTCGTTAAAAATTTCTTTCTGTGACTGAAAATTTATTTATTTTGTTGAAAATTTGGCTTTTAGATAGAAAAAAAATCTTCTTCGTTAATTTTCATAGAAAATATTTTTTTTGTAGAAAATTGATCTTTCTGGTTAACAATTAATACATTTTGTTAGAGATTTGTACTTTTTAGGTGAAAAGTTTATCTTTTTAGTTAGAATTTCAACCAATTAGTTAAAAATTCATTTTTTTGTAGACAAAATTCTCAATTTTAGTTTAAATTCATCTTTTTTCTTGTAGATTTGGTAGAAATTTTGTTTAAATCTATTTTTTCAACTTTGAAATTGAATTTGAGGTTTGAAATTGAATTTACAGCCCTACCTCTACGTTTTCAAGAGATTTTAATTAAATTTTTTTTGGTAATTTCTAAAGAGTGCAAGGAAATTTTTATTAATTTAAATAATTTCAAGGGATTTCAAAGTGTTTGAAATATTTTCAGATACAGAATTCTCTATAATTTCGGAAGATATATGAATATTTTGAAAGATTTTACAATATTTTATAATATTTCAATTATTTTAGGAGATTTTAAAGCTCTCAATATATTTTAATACGTTTTCCGAAATTTCAGGAAATACCATAGAACCTCATCCCAGTGGGTACAAATTTTGGCGACGTCTTTACGACATCGTTACGACAACTTTACGACATTGTTACGACAACTTTACGACATCATATTTCCATGTCGGTAAGGTGTCTTTACGATATTGTAAATAAGTCGTATCATCTGACGATGTCTTTACGATATCGCAAAGACATCGAAACGACATGGACATAGGATGTCTTAAAGATAATAATAATAATAATAATAATAATAATAATAATAATAATAATAATAGATCTTTATTATGTTCCACGAGATATGTACATTAGCTTACAGAAAGAGATAGG
>NC_046665.1:124197020-124198816 GCF_010883055.1 Belonocnema kinseyi | reverse complement strand
TGCATACATATGTATGGTTATTTTAATTCTGCCCTTGGAGATCGCTTCTATCCTGCGTACAAATTCCATCACGGAGTCAGGAAGGTCGTTTGTGTAGATAGAGAATAAGGTAGGGCTACTTACTGCCCCCTGAGGAACTCCCCTATTAACTGCTCTGCGTGGGGACATAAGTGTAGACTGAGAGCTAGAAAATGCGACTCGTTGACTTCTATTACAGAGAAATCCTCTGAACCAAGCAAGAGTTCTGAAATCTGTAATTCTACCAATAGGCAGTTTAGATAGTGACCACTCCTATAGATTCTAATTTTTCCAAGAGCAACCTATGATCAAGGGTCTCGAAAGCCCGAGATAAGTCCAGCAAGGCCAGAAGAGTTACCTCTGCACAGTCCAAGGACCTACCTACCTCATCCGATACGTGAAGAAGCGTTGTTGCAGCCGAAAAACCCTTTCTAAACCCCGACTGATTAAGAGGTAACACTTTGTTATTGTCGATGAAGGGGGTCAACTGCTGAAGACAGATCTTCTCTAATACTTTCGAAAGGTAAGGCAGAATAGTTATTGGACGTAAGTCGCCAAATTTTTCGGACTATCGCATTTAGGAAGAGGACGAACAATACCTGATCCCCATGCCAAGGGAAACTTTGCCTGCCTTAACGAGGTATTCATGATATTTAATAATGCAGGAAGGCATGAGGGTACACAAAGATAAACTGAAGAACTATTAATGTCATCCGACCCCGTAGCTGTCGAAGTGAATGATTTCATAGCGTGATACAAATGACTAAAGCCAATTTCCTTGAACACGAAAGTATTCTGTGAGTTAGGTGAAATGTTACTAGCGGATGACTGAAGGTCGCGGATTAGTGTCTCTGAGGCTACTGCTGATGGTATGGTATCTATAAAGAAGTCGTTAATGTTAGTGGGGTCCATAGGAAGATCTCCCCAAGAGAACTGTCTTTATCCTGACCAGACACCTGCCAGGTTTACCTTTTCCCACATGTGTTTAGAAGAGGGTCTATCTGAGAGGCTAGACAGATACCCGCTTTTTTCGCGCCGGAGGGAGCTAGTTGCGAAGTTACGGAGAAGCACATATTTATCTCTATCAATGACAGTTTTTGAAGTGCACCATTTGGAACGAGCTCTGTCCCTGGCACGAGCAATTATCTTTACAGAGTTGGAAAACCAAGGCGGCCTGGGTCTAGCTATTTTAAAGCGACGTAGCGGGCAGAACCTGTTAATAAGGTTTAACGTTATTTGAGAAAATCTGTCCACCTTCTCGTCTAATGAAGAGAGGTTTAATATACTGGCCCAGTCCGCCTGACTAGCTGCCTCATTGAATGCTGTTTGATCTACTCACTTAAAGTCCCTACCTACGCGGTATACACTCGGTCTCGTAGATAGATCTAGGTTTATGTCGCAGAAAATCAAGTCATGGTCGAATTCTCTTGATAGCTTGGCCACTCCCGAATCTAAAAGGAGGAGATCGTCGCTTACAAAGATAAGGTCTAAAATCGAGTCCGAGCGGGTCGGTTCTTTGATAACCTGCCTGATCGATAGAGAGCGTGATATGTGAAGTAACCTAGTCCAGCATGTGTGTGAGATGTCCGCCGCATTGATATTAAAATCTCCCAGGCATACCATGTGATTTGATTCACAGATGGCACGAGTCAAGGCCTCTTCCAAATCACTTTCCCAAGATAGTGCCACATTTGGACTTCTATAAACTCCTAGAATTGCGAGACCTATTTTCCTAAATTTAAGTATAACTAAGCATAGGTCCACTGGGATGTAATCGG
>NC_046665.1:124191389-124196920 GCF_010883055.1 Belonocnema kinseyi | reverse complement strand
AATAGAGAAAAAAGTTGATTCCATCGGGGAAACCATGTCATTCCATATAGAAATACGCGAGACATCGGGTGAAGGAGGGACGGCGTTTGATTGAGAGAGATTCACTGACATACCCGTTGAGTCTTGAAGGCGGATCACTGAAGAAGAGTTCATGGACAAGCCACGAGCCGAGTTGAGCCACAGTCCATGAAAGATATTGCAGAAGGGTCCATAGGATGTAGAGATGGTAAAGGCACTGGTGTCGCCACTTGCAAGGCTTCATCAGGGATAGAAAAGATATTTCGTCAAGATTGGATAGAGTTGGCTACCTCACTAAGTTGGCTGGAAAGGAAGGCATCAAGGTCGAAGGAGTTAGTCAAATCAGGGATTTTTACAGGCTTAGATGAAGCGTTTGATGCGTGACGAATCCATACTGCTTTACTAAAGATCCAAGCTTTAGCGTGAAGTTTTCCAGAAACCAATTTAGCCTTGACAACCTTGAGTAACTTGTAAAGGTCTTGAGGATGGTTATAGTTGATGTGTACCGGGCCGTCAGCCAGGTTAGAATCGACATCGTGGACCATTAGAGATTTTTTGTTCTTAATTTTAGCTGCGACCAAGTCAACTCGAAGTTTAGTGATGTTGAACCTGACGATTATTGGATTAGGAATGGTTCTGTTTCCCACTGGGACTCTAAATGCATCCTCGATATTGGTTTTGTTGGCCTTCGACTTGACAAGCCTGCAGATCGATTCGACGAGGTCTGGAAGCTTTTCATGAGGGGACACCGGAATACCCGTAATAATTACCTCCCTGTCACGGTCTGCCTCTTCCAGGCTTCTAATACGCTTTTCGTATGTGTTCTTAAGACTGATGAGTTCCTCCTTGCATTCTTGATAGTTCTTGAAGTGTTGCATACTTGAGGATTGCAGTTCGGCGACTTGAGACTTTACAGATTCGAATTGTTCAAGATGTCGTAAAGATGTCAAGATGTCAATGGTAAAGATGTCGTAAAGATGTCGTAAAGATGTCGTAACGATGTCGTGAAGACGTCGCCAAAATTTGTGGCCACTGGGATGAGTTTTTATAATATTTCAGTGTATTTCAAAGAATTTATTCACGACAAGTGAGGTATTTTGTAGGGTTTCAAGGATTTGAAGATTTTTTTAATTACATTTTTTATAATTGGTCGTTTAAAAAATGTAAAGGGATTTGAAGAGATTTTCAAATTTTTTTGGAATTTTATTTGGAATTCGTCCTGAATTCTTTTAAATTCTTTTGAATTCTTCTAAATTCGTTAAATGTTACTCTATTCATAGAGTTTAAACCCTTTTTTTAATTCATCTTGAAGTTTTGTAAACTCACCTTAAATTCTTAGGCATTTCATCAAATTCTTTTGAATGCCCTTTTAATTTTTCTAAACTCATTTTAGATTTACTGAATTCAATTAATTTTTTCATATTTTGCAGGGTTTTCAATTCACTTAATACTTTTTAATTTCAGCTTGTTTTTTTATGAATTTTATCGAATTCTTCTCATTCCCCTTAAATTATTCTTAATTTACTTAAATTTTGCTGAAAGAAATGGATGTCTTAAAAAGAAAATTTGTTTAATTAATTTAAATTCTTTTGAATTTTTTTAAATTCACTTAAATTCTTCTAAATTTACTTAATTCTACTCCAGTCAATGGATTTTTTTTTATATTTTGATATTTTAAAAATGTTTTCAATAACTTAATTGCTTTTTAAATGCAGCTTGATTTTGATGCATTTCATCAAATTCGTCTAAATTGACTCAAATGTTACTGAAATGAATGGATTAAAAAAAATCCTATTTATGAAGATCCTTTTGAATTTTTGATCGTCATTAGTCAGTCTTTTAGTTAATTTTTGAAATTCAGCCTAAATTCATTTAAATTTTCTGAAAATTAATTTGAAAACAAGTATAATGAAAATTCCCTTTTCCTCTTAAATTTTAAGATAAATTTCATGAAAATAACTATGATAAAAAGCACTTTTTCAAATGGATTCATTAGAATTAATTAAATTTGTTTGCAATGTATAATTTTCGTTCATTTTTTCAAACTTGAAATATGTTTAAACTAGAATTTTTTTTTAATTTTGCAAAATGAAAAAAAATGGTCCAATAATCTTTCAAAGAGAACTTTAAATTTTTCTAGCAATGTAGAAAATTTCGTTTGATTCTCTAAAAACTTTTCCAAATTCATAAAAAGCTTCTTTTTAACAAAATTGTAACAAATCTACATTTTTCTCAAAATTTCTATAATTTTCAAATTGACCATTTTTTGAATCTTTTTAAGATATTTAAACGTTCTAAATGTTTTTCCTTTTTAAAAGTCTCCAAAAAATTATTTTTCGTAAATTTTTTGGAAATAACTTTAAATCTTTTTGAACATTACCCTAAAGTTAATTTTTCAATATAAAAAATCATTTAAAATTTGTATGGAAATCTGAAGAACATTTTTTTTTTCATTTTCTTGAAATCTTTCGTAGTTTTATTAGAACTTTTTGTAATTTTATAATTGTAATTCAATTTTCTTTTAGATCCACTTTTAAAAAAATCTTCATACGATTTCATTGATCTCTTAAAACCTTTAAAAATTCTTAAAAGGCTTCTAATTTTTTATTCAAAATCTTCAAAATGTACATTTCATTTTAAACTTTTCGGAATCTTCTCAAGATTTCAATTACTTTCGATTCTTTGCAAAACGACTGAAACTTCTACAAATACAAAAATAAAAATTTTTAATCTTAAAAAGTTAATATCAAATTATAAAAATTTAAAAAATTTCACCTTCAAAAAGATTCATTCTCTTACATTACAGATACCGACAACTGTAAAATAATTTATATCTTCGATTAAAATAATTATGGCCAATAATTCAAATTCTAAATACCCTTATAGGCGAAAGCATAATTATTTTGTCTATTTTGTTGAAAATTTGTCTTTTTTAGTTGAAAATTCACGTGTTCTGTTAAAAATTTGTCTTTTTGATAAAAAATTAATTTTCTTGTTAAAAATTTCACTTTTTTTTGAAAAATTTATGTATTTGAGAAAATTCCTATTTGGTAGGAAATCCTTTTTCTTTTTTTGTTAAAAAACTATATTCGATTTAAATTAAAAAATATTTTTTGTTAAAAACATCAACTATTACAATAGATGAATTCATCAACTAAAGATATAAATTTTCGACCAAAAAGAGGAATTTGAACTAAAATTATCAATTTTTTCAAAAAAAAAAAGAATTTTTAACAAATTGATTGAACTTCTAACCAAAAAGATAGTTTAAAAAAAATTGTTTACCAAATGTATGAATTTTCAACCCGAAAGTTAAAGTTTATATCCAGAATGACACATTTCCAATGCAAATTATAAATCTTTACCCCAAAAACTGAATTTTTAACCAAATAATTCAACTTGTAACAAAAAAGGTAAAATAAAAATCAAAGAGATTAATTTTCTACCAAAAAAGGTCGAGTTTTTAACTGAAATCAAGGTATATTTTATACTTTAAACCAACGGTGAAGTAGTAAATTTTCAGTAAAAAAAAAATCAATCGATAATGACGAATTTTTAACGAAATAGTTCAATTTATACTAAAAAATATAAATTAAAAAAAATGTCTTATAAATCTTCAAGACAAAAGGTTAATTTTGAACCCAATAAATGATTTCATGAACTGAAAAGATAAATTTTCGACCAAAAAGATTAGTTTGAACGAAAATTATCCATTTTTTCTATAAAAAAATGAACTTTTAACAAATTATTTGAACTTCTAAACAAAAAGATAATTTTTTACAAAAAAAAAATGAATCTAATCAAATGTATGAATTTTCAATCAGAAAGAACAATTTTCTACCCAAAAAGACACATTTTTAATGAAAATTATAAATATTTACCCCAAAAACTCATTTTTTTAATCAATTAATTCCACATCTAACAAAAAAGGGTGAAATAAAAATCAAAGAGATAAATTTTCTAGCCAAAAAGGTCGAATCTTCAACAAAATATATAAATTTTCTTTCAGAAGGATTAATTTTCTACTAAGATTATGAATATTTTCCCCAAAAAATTAATTTTTAACCAAATAATTGAATTTATGACCATAAAGATGATTTTTCAGTCATCAAGATTATTTTTCTACCAAAAAGACGATTTTTCAACCAAGAACATTAATTTTCTAGAAATACTCAAATTCTTTACCAAATGGTTGAATTTTTAACTAAAAAATTATTACTTTTCAACGAAAATTTGAATATGTTGATTTTTAGTTATACAAATTATTTGCAACCAACAAACGATTTTATTATCAAGAATGTAAATGTAAATCTTAAATTAAACATTAAATAGTTAAACATGCAGTTAAAAAAATGTTTTCAAGCATACAGGTCGAATTTTCAATAATATAAATCAATTTTCAACCAAAAAAATACATTTTTATTAAAAATGATTAATCTTTTGCCTAACAAAATGAATTTTTAACGAAGAACAATAATAATTTCCTACCAAAAAAAATAATTTTCCACACCATACATAAATTTTTAACGAAATAGTTGATATTTTCAACGATAAAAGATTACTTTTTAACCAAATGTCGAATAATTAAACTGACATTAAAAAAAAAAATTTCAATCGTCAAAGATCGAGTTTTTAACCAAATATTGTAATCGAAAAGTTTAATTTTCGGCCTGAAAACACTAATTTGAACAATGTATGAATGTTCAGCTAAAAACGAAATTTTCAATGAAAAAAAAATTTAATTTTCAAACCAAAAAAATAATTTTTACCAAAAAAAGTTAAGTTTTTAAGCAAAATAAATAAATTAAATACCAAAAAGATGTATTTTTAACCAACACAAAATGGAATAGTTTTTTTTTTCTAAATAATTCTATTTTCATGTTTCATTCTAGTTTCATATACTTCTAAATTAAGTTTTGAAAATTGGGCAATCTTATTAGAAAAATTTGGAAATTGTATAATTTCTAATTTAAGAGTTACAAAATAAGACAATTTTATTTTAAATATAATAATCGCTAATTTCAATGATTTAAAATTATAAGAAAATTTCGAAAATAGAACAAGTTAAAAACGTTAAAAATGAAATATTTTAAGATTAGAATATTGAAAATTCGCAACAACTTTCTTCTGAAGATTATCCTTTTAATTCTAAATTTTATTATTTGGTTGAAGATTTTATAATATTCTTCAAAAAACATCAATTTTGTTTATAAATTGTTTACACTTTTTATTTTGTTGCTTTAAAAGTGAACTGGAATCTTGTTTGGATGAAAATTTAACAATTTTTTTAAAATTGGTCTTTTTGATTTTCAAATTCACCTGCTTTAGCAGAAATTACATCTTTCTTGGATAAAAATACAAAAAAAAAAAGCATAAAATATTTTCCGGATAAAAATTCAACTATTTTTAAAAATTTGTAAATAAATAAATTTCTAACTTGGAATAGGGAATTTTTAGAAATAAATGTGATTGTGACTTTGGAGCAGAAAATTTCCGTAAAATAATGTATATAA
>NC_046665.1:124187036-124191289 GCF_010883055.1 Belonocnema kinseyi | reverse complement strand
TTATAATATATGAATTCTCTGTTAAAAATCATTCTTTTCCAAAATTTCTTATTAGAAATTAGAAATCTTAAAAAAATTAATTGAAATCATTTAAATCTATTGACGATTTTAAATTGATTGTGAAAAAAACCCGGGAAAAGACCGGGAATTTTAAATCTTCCTTCGGGTAGACCCTGATTAAACATGTTTTTTTTATTGAGGTAAAAGCACACTTTTTTGGAAAAGTACAATATATCGAACATAAGATTTTTCAAGTTCAGACCAAAGAAAAATATTACTATTTAGGGACGACTGAAAAAACCCGAATAATATTAATGAATAATAATAATAATAAATAATATTACCGAATTTGAAAATTCCCAAAAGATAGAACCTTGCCGAATCATAAAATATTCGAACTAGAAAATTTCTGAATTATAAAATTTACGAATAATAAAACTCCCGATAGCTAATAATATTACCGAATTTGAAAATTCCCAAATAATAAAATCTGAGATAGAAAATTACCGAATTGTAAAATATCCGTACTAGAAAATCCCCCAATTTGAATAATTAAAATTTTTTAAAAATATTATTTATTTAATAGAAATGCAAATCTCAAATAATTCTATAAAATTTTTGTAATGTTTAAAGAACGTTTTTTTAAGAACTTTTTTTGTAATTCAAAAAAAATACTATACACATTTTTAAACAAAATTTTGCGTCCAGAAATATATATTGTCAATTATTGTTATTTTAAATTGAAAAAAACACAATTCTAAAAGAAACTATATACATTAACAAAATAATTATTGTATTTTCATTAAATAAATCATATTTATTAAAAAAGTATTTTATTTGTTCAAAGTAGGGAATTTCATAGTTCTGATATTTTATATTTCGGCAATTCTCTTTTGGGAATTTTATTATTCGAAATTTTCAAATTCGGTAATATTATAAACTGCTCGGGCAATTTATTATTCGGAAATTTGGGACGACTGAAAAATTCCTAAAAATAAAATTTCTGAATCGGAAAGATCCCGGAGAATAACATTCCAAGATAGAAAATTACCGAACTAGAAAATTACTGAATTAAAATAATTAAAATTTTTTGTCAAAAAATATGATTTATTTATTGAAAATACAAATTTTAAATATTTATATTCCATTTTCTTAATGTTTAAAGGTTTTTCTAAATTACTTTTTAAATTAAAGAAAACCAATAATTTTTAAAAAATCAGGAATTAATTCATCACAAATTTTTCTCGTAATTGATTTATTTATTTTTTAAATTAAATATTCGATTTTTGAGAATGTTTTTTGTATTAAAAAAAAATACTATACACATATTATCAAACAAAATTTCCGAATAATAAAACTCCCGAATTAGAAAATTCGTGAATAATACAATTTCCAACAGTTTATAATATTACCGAATTTAAAAATTCACGACAGAAAATTGCCGGATTATAAAATATCTGAACTAAAAAATTTCTTAATTTAAACAATAACAAATTTTTGTTTTTGAAAAATATATATTTTTTTTAATACAAATTTCAAATATTTGTATAATATTTCTCTATTTTTAAAGGTTTTTCAAATTACTTTTTGTAATGAAAAAAAGAAATAATTTCAAAAAAATTCAGAATTTAATTCAGAACAAATTTCCCTTGAAATTTATTCATTTTTAAAATTAAAAATTCAATTTTTGTAATTTACAAAAAAAGTAATATACAAATTTTTAAAGGAAATTTTGCATCCAGAAATATATTTGTTCAATTATTATTATTTTAAATTCAGACAACAATTCTAAAAAAATACTGTAAACATCATAAGACATTTGATTATTGTATTTTCAGTGAATAAATAATACTTTAATGGTTGAAATTAGGGAATTTTCTAGTTCTGATATTTTATAATTCGGCTATTTTCGTTTGGGAAATTTATCATTCGGAAATTTGGGAAGATTGAGAAATCCTGAAAAATAAAATTCCTGAAAAATAAAATTCCCGAATAATAAAATTCCTAAGTTGGAAAATTCCTGAATAGTACAATTTCCGATAGTTTGTAATATTACCGTTTTTAACAATTAGTTTTTGGATTTAAAAAACAATTGAAAAAAAAATTTCATGATTCAATTCCATAAAAATTTATCTCGAAATTTATTTATTTATTTTTAAATTCAAATTCAAATTTTTGAGAACGTTTTTGTATTTAAAAGAAAATACTATACACATTTTCTAACAAAATTTTTCATCCAGAAATATATTTGTTTAATTATTGTTATTTTAAACTCAAACAAAAATTCTAAAGAACCGAAAAACATTTAAAAAATTTTTTTGATAATTGTATAATATGTATACTATATAATTGTATTTTTGCGAATTGGTTCAAGATGAAGAAATTTCATCTTCGTTATATTCAAATCTTTCAAAAATATGTGCTATAAGTATTTATAAATTTATAAATTAAGTAAAAAATACATATAGAAAATAAGCCATAATTTTTGAACTAATGGGAACATTTTATTTGAATGTTAGAAAAATTAAATTTTCAAATGAAAGAATAAAACCGAAAATTATACTGATTAAATTTTTTTTAAATTTTCAAATGCAAATTCAGAACCCCCCCCCCCCCACCCAGTTCAAACGATTCGATTAATTCGAGCATTTTTTCTGAGATTTAAATTATTTTTCCTTCCTAAAATTTTTTTTTCTTTTGTCAACAATCTTTTTTTTGTGGTTCTTAAAGTGTTCGCTAGTTAGATGAGAGAGTCTGTTTGACGAGGGATTTTTCTAATCCTTTTGTTCGAAAGAATCTAACCTTTTTATATAAAAAGATATTTTTTATAGAATTTGTACACTTTTTACAGTCTTTACAATTTAAATCTAGAAATTCGATTTTTTATTTCGAGTAAGTGGAGTATGTCCAATTTATTTTATAAATTGGTTAGAAATGAAAAATAACGAAAAAAACTTTTTTTTTCAATTGATCTAAAATATAATAAAATATAATTTAATTAAATTATAAATTAGAAAATAATATTTTTTAAATTTTTTCTTGTAATCTTTCTTCAAATTTATTTGTAAGTGAATAACTTTGTACTTTTTATGACTTAAAATCCAATAAAATGACAATTTTTTAACATCAAGTAGTGTTTATTATTGTATAAAAAATTTAGAATGATTTTAAATATTATAAAAGTTGTATGACTTGTACGTTTTAAGCCTTTCAGAATTGTTAATTTAAAAATGTTAAATCTTGTCAATCAGAAAAATTTCTATTAAGTTTACCAATTTAAATAATTTAACTACTGGGCATTTAAAAATGAAAGTGAGTCAATTTTACAACTTCCATTTTAATCAAATTTGTATGTCTTTTTTTTAAATTTAAAAGTTCAGATTTATAGCAACATTTTTTTTACAGATTCCCTAAATTCTAGGAAATCTCTGATTTCCTAGAATTCTCTGATATCCCTGGAATTCTCGAATATTCTAAATTAAAATTTTTTTTTAATTTTATGAAAGATTTCACAGTTGTTCTAAGTCCCTATATTTAGCAGAATTCTGTGAAATCCTTGAATTCCTAGAATATCCTGAATTCCTAGAATATCCTGAATTCCTAGAATATCCTGATTTCCTTGAATATCCTGATTTCCTTGAATATCCTGAGTTCCATGAATAACCTGAATTCCTTGCTTTCTCTGAAATCCTATAACACTCTGAATAAAATTCTTTAAATTATTTGAATTTTCTAAATTCCTGGAATATTCTGAATTTGTTGGATTTTATAAATCCACTAAATCCTCTGATTTCCTTAAAATCCTTCAATTTCTTGAATATTCTGAATTCCTTGAATTCTCTAAATTCCTTAAATCCTAAAAAATCCTTAAAATTCTCGGATTTTCCTAAAATATAAAGAATTCCATGAATTTATTTAATATTTGAATTCCCTAAATTTCTTGAATATTCTGAATTCCTTAAATTCTTTGAATATTCTAAAATCCTTGATTTCTCTAAATTCACTGAAATCCTTTAATATTTAGAATTCTCTGAATTATTTTAATGCTTTGGTTTTCTAAAATTCGTAGAATTCTCTGAAATCAAAGAAAGTTCTCAATAAAATTCCTGAAATTATTTGAATTTTATCAATTTCATAAATCCTCAGATTTTCTTAAAATCCTTCAATTCCTTGAATTCTCTAAATTCCTTAAATCCTAAAAAAAACTTAAATCTTAAAAAACCCTTAAAACTCTCGGATTTTCCTAAAATATG
>NC_046665.1:124183211-124186936 GCF_010883055.1 Belonocnema kinseyi | reverse complement strand
TTTCTAAATTCACTGAAATCCTTTAATATTTAGGATTTTCCGAATTATTTTAATTTTTTTGCTTTCTAAAATTCTTAGAATTCTCTGAAATCAAAGAAAGTTTTCAATAAAATTCCTGAAATTATTTGAATTTTATCAATTTCATAAATCCTCTGATTTCCTGAAAATCCTTCAATTTCTTGAATATTCTAAATTCCTTGATTTCTCTAAATTTCCTAAATGCTAGAAATTCCTTAAAATTCTCGGATTTCCCTAGAATATGCCGAATCTTATGAATATACTGAATATTTTGAATTCCATAAATTGCTTGAATATTCAGAATCCCTTACATTTCTTGAATATTATAAAATTCTTGATTTCTCTAAATTCACTAAAATCATTGAATATTCAGCATTTTTTGAATTATTATAATGTTTTGACTTTCCAAAATTCGAGGAATTCTCTAAAATCCTAGAGCAATTTGAATAAAATTTTTGAAATTATTTGAATTCTCTAAATTCATGGAATATTCTGAATTTCTTGAATTTTATAAATCCAATAAATCCTCTGATTTCCTTTAAATCCTTCAATTTCTTGAATATTCTGAATTCTCTAAATTCACTGATTCCTATAAAATCCTTAAAATTCTCGGATTTTCCTGAAATATGCCGAATTCCATGAATTTATTTAATATTTTAAATTCCCTAAATTTCTTGAATATTCTGAATTCCTTAAATTCTTTTAATATTCTAAAATCCTTGATTTCTCTGAATTCCCTGAAACCTTGAATTTTTAGAATTTTCTAAATTCTTTTCATATTTTGACTTTCTAAAATTCGCAGAATTCTCTAAAATCCTAGAACATTCGGAATAAAATCGTTAAAATTATTTGAATCCTCTAAATTCCTAGAATATTCTGAATTTCTTGAATTTTATAAGTCCACTAAATCCTCTGATTTTCTTAAAATCCTTGAATTCCTTGAATTCTCTAAATTCCTCAAATCCTGGAAAATCCTTAAAATTCTCGGATTTTCCTAAAATATGCCGAATTCCATGAGTTCATTTAATGTTTGGAATTCCTTAAATTTCTTGAATATTCTGAATTCCTTGAATTCTCTAAATTCCCTAAATCCTAGAAAATCTTTAAAATTCTCAGATTTTTTTTAAAATGCCAAAATTCATGAATCTATTTAATATTTTGAATTAGTTAAATTTCTGGAATATCCCGAGTACCTTAAATTTCGTGAAAATTCTAAAATCCTTAATTTCTCTAAATTCACTGAAATCCTTGAATATTTAGAATTTTCTGAAATATTTTAATATTTTGATCTTGAATTTATTGATTTATCGAAAATCTAAGTATATTCTGAACAAAATTCCTGGATTTATTTGAATTTTCTGAATTCCTTAAATATTCGAGTTTCCTTCAGTTCACTGAATTATTTTAATTTTCCGAATTTCCTGAAGTATCTTTCAATTGCTTCAATGTCATTAATTTTTTTAGTGCTCTAAGACCTTGCAATTCTTTGAATGCCTTGCATATTCGGAATTGATCCAGAATTCTTGTGTTATATATTTAAATAACACGTTCGTTCCACAACACTGGTCCGACCCAGGTTGCTGATCAATTTCTCTAGCAATCACCCCAAGTGAAAAACCACACAAAATCGTCATGTAAGCTTCCCCACTTGGGTTCATTAGTATCCAAGGTCTTTTGTTTCAGGCGTCATTAACTCTACTGACACTCTTTTTATTAACTATTTGTCGCCATATTTTTCTTTCCTGGCAAACTTCTCTAGCTTCTTTTATGTCCATGCATTTTTTCATGCAGGCTATCGTGTTTATGTGGCTTCTTATGACTCTTCTAACTAGGGTCTCATTCACACATTCTAACCATTCTTTCCGCGGTCTACCTCTGGGCACGCTGCCATTTACTTTAACTTGATACACTTGTTTCGTTAGTCGTCCATTTGGCATTCTCTCAACATGACCGAACCATTTTAGCTTTATTTGATATATTTTTACTTCTGATAAGGGGACCTGCTCTACCAATAACCTTCTTACCTTCGTTTATGCGTCTATCTAATTCCTCATCTATCTTCCCGTCCCTAGTAAATAAGCTACCTTTAAAAAAGCTAACTTTGTTTTATTTACTTTAGGTCTGAGGCCCATGCTCTTCATGCTTGCATTTAGTTTATTCAACATTCTTTGTAAGTCTTCGATAGACTCTGCCATAACAACCTTATCATCTGCGAACGCTAACCCACGTACCCTTACTGTTTCGAGATCCACACACTCTTCGTCGAAGAGAGCCATTCTTGAACACTTGTCCCCAAATAATATAAATAACCATGAAGACATAGCGCATCCTTGTCTTAATCCTTGAATAATATCGAAACAGTCACTCAGTTTCCCATTCACTCTTACACTCGCTTTGCTACCTGTATATATTATTTTTATAGCTTGTAGGATCCATCCATTGACTCCATACTCTTTCAAGACCTTACCGTTTTTCAAGTTCTTAATTATATCCCTAACCTCAATGACACAGACTTTCTTAATTGAGTTTTCCATCGCATCGTGTTCAACATCGCAGTTATGGTGTCCTAGACCTTCATTTCCGAATTGTCTCCTAAAATAGTCTCTAAAAGCCTCTAGTATTCTGTCTGCATCATATACCAATTCCCGCCTACTATTTCTCATGTTGACAAATTCTGTACTTTTGTTTGTTTTCATTTTCTTATAAAGCAGTTTCTTGTTTCCTTCAAAGTCGTTTTGTATATTCATCTCTTATTCTGCTCTAATTGTATCTTTACGTTCCTTAACTAATCGTTTGAGTATCCTGTTTTCGCGTCTATAATCATTTCTACGTCTATTTCTTTCCTCATTGCTAACCCCTGCGATATTCAAAGTTCTCCTGTACGCTTCTCTCTTTGCTTTTTGGGCAGCCGGAATTTCATCATTCCGCCACGCATCACCAGACATTCTTCCTACAACTGCAGTACCACACACTTCGATCGTACATCTAACAAGGATATCCCGTAATATTGTCCAAGCGCCCTCTATATCTTTGTTTTTTATACGGTCCTCCCATGTTGCCCTGTCTATGCTTTCGATTATCTTATTTTGGAAATCTATTCGCACATCCGGTTTCTGCAGGTTCTTAATTTTGATTCGCTTTTTTTTTCCTTCTTGGTTCTCTTTTTTCTCCATCCCCGACCTAAGTTAATTTTTGAGATCAGAAGGTAATGATCAGTATTGCATTCAGGACCCCTGATGACCCTTGTATCTTTGACTAACTCTCTTAGTCTTTCATCCGCAACAACAAAGTCAATTATACTGCGGCTATTTTCTTTAGACCAGGTATGCATGTGGATCATTTTATGCCTAAACCAAGTATCTGTAATAAACAGACCCCTTTCTAAGCATAGACCAACTAATTTGTCTCCGTTATAGTTTGTTCTTGGATCTTCAAAATTACCTAATACTCTTTCTGTATCCTGATTTTCGATGCCCACCCAACCGTTCATGTCTCCTAGTAGAATTATTCTTTCCCCATGTTCGCAAATGTTTATTGTGTCATTTAAAGTGTCCCAGAAGGCGTCTTTTACTTCTCTAGGATCACTATCAACCGGCGCATAGCATGCTACGAGGGTAGTTCAATAAGTCCTTAGAATGAAGTATAAAAACAATTTTTTTTGGGTAATTTTTTTTTTTATTTTTCAACATAATCTCCTTGGAGCTCTA
>NC_046665.1:124169636-124183111 GCF_010883055.1 Belonocnema kinseyi | reverse complement strand
TATCTAGTCGGGAGTGGTGCTGACTGAAAACAGATGATTTGGAGCGATTCGCGCGCCATCTGTTGGTAATTCTAAGGACTTATTGAACTACCCTCGTATGATAAATAGTCTTCTGATTCCTACTTTCATTCTAGCCCACAGCAGTATGGGAGATACGAAACCATGGTCTCCGAGATACTGCTTTGCTCTTTCACTCAAAATCAGACCTACTCCTTGTTTACCATGTAATTCACAGTCTACTCCTGACCATATTTGAAATACGCCTTTCAACACGCCGTTTTTTATGTCTTTGGTTTCGCATCCCTTTTTCTTTGTTTCAGACAATTCTTTTACCTTGAGATCATTTAGTCCCCGGTTCAAAATCTCAGCGTTATTTTTAGTTTGTAAGTTTAGCCTCTAAATTTTCTTTAAAAAAAATTCTACAGAAAAAAATGTTTTTATCGAAATATGTGGATTTTCAACGAAATAGTTGAACTTTCAATGAAAAAAGACAAATTTCATTTAAATTGTTGAATTAAAAAAAAAAGATCAATTTTCTATCAAACTGATAATTTTGAACCATAAAGATTAATTTTCTACAAAAAAGGTAAATATTTCAAAAAGTACATACATTTTTGACCATCTAGTTTAATTTTCAAATATATAAATAATAAATTCCCAGTTGATCAAATTCCTGGACAATTTGGCAATAAATTTTTATTTTTATTTTTTTAAAATGAATAAATTTTGGATTTTTCACCACCCTGCGAATTCTTTGATTATTCTGAATTCCTTGAAAATCCTGATTTCTTTGGTTTTAAATTTTTATATTATTAATTAACAACATAATTTCTAATTTTATATAACATGCCCATTATATGAGATGGAATAAAAAATATGTTTATAAAGAAGATTTTTTTAATATGTAATAGAATCAAGTACAAGTTAAATTGCTGTACAAAAGACGTTTTTAAATCTCTATCTAATGAAGTTGATACAGTTGTGGTTCAAGATTAATTTTTATCAAACGTAACAAACTTTTTTACAATTCTTCTACTTCTCTATTCTCAGAGCTGGGAGTCAATTTAAACTGGAAATTTGATTTTGTATCCCGAGGCATTGAAGTATTTCAAATTCGCCTACAATTTTTAATTTTCCAGCTCTGATTACAATTAAGTGTTGACCTATGATTTAAGTAGATAAGTGAGGAGAGTTTTAACGCAAGATTTCTGTTACCGACATGCTACCGACTTCGATATAATTCCAGAACGAAAGTGGTTCGTGTCCGTGCTAAGTTTCTAGAACTTTCGTGGAAAAGTTCTAGAAACTTAGATCGAAAGTGGTTCGTGTCCGTGGTAAGTTTCTAGAACTTTCCCGGAAAAGTTCTAGAAACTTAGAGCGAAAGTGGTTCGCGTCTGTGCTAAGTTTCTAGAACTTTTCCGGAAAATTTCTAGAAACTGAGAGCGAAAGTGGTTCGTGTCCGTGCTAAAGTTCTAGAAACTTAGCACGGACACGGACACACGTTTTCATATCTAGAACTGTCTCGATGTCGGTAACAGAAATCTTTAGTAAATTTTTCTGCATCGGACGTAGAAAGTCAATATCGAATGTACTTTTTTTTTGCGTTTTGATTATTATTTACTATTACTGGACCGCCAGTTCTTCATTTCGACTTATTCTTCTTACCGACCTTACTCAAAGTCTTTCGAATATTTCCTGGAATAAAAAAAAGGTTTTAGTGACACAGTTGATTTGGTAGAGATTTCTCATTCAAAACGGGATTTTTCTTGCACGAAATACATTTTTTCAAACATGCAATCCATTGAAGTGCCAACACCAATGTAGGAATAAAGACGACAAAAATACTACTACATAGATTTTGTTTTTATTTCTAGAAATAATATACAGATTCATTTCATCAATCCCAAGTGCAGTTTTTTCTTCTTTTTTGTACTTGGATATTAAAATACAAGTCTAAAAAGAATTTAGAGCAATTAACAATTTTTTAAAAATATTTACTCGGGAATTGTTGATAATATGTGATCACTTAAGTGTAAGACGGCACAGAATATGCACGGAATTGAAAAAAAAAGCACCAGTAATTTTATCACCTAAGATATAATAAAATATATACATATACACGATGCAAATTTATCTTCAAGGTTCTGTACAAAGACGAGTACACTACATACATAGCACAGCATTCAGAAATAGAAAATTAATAAAAAATATATAAACAGGCATTGTTGGAAGACAAATTTATGTACACATATGAAATAGCGCTCCCCGTTTGACCTTTTAAATGTTTAAACAATTCGAATAATTTTTAAGTCTGACCGATTAGAGATTTTGGTAGAAAAGTATGTTTTTTAACTTCTTTTTGTTTTTATTTGAACAAACACTACAAAGTTCAGTTTTTCGGGTTAATATTCAAAACAAAAGACATAATTTGAAAAAATAGTTTCAAGTGTTTTCACGTAAATTTTAACTAAATTAATAGAGCCAAATAAGAAAATCCAACTATTTTTGGTTAAAAATTATTATTTTTTTTTATTCAAAATTGAAGTATTTTGTTGCAAATTCAAAAATTTTGTTAAAGTCATACTTTTTGGATGAAAATTTAATTTTTTGGTTCACAATTCATCTTATTGGATTGAAATTCAACAGTTTGATTAAAATTTATTTTCTTTACTCACTAAAAAATTTTTTTTATTTCAAACTCATCTTTTTGGTTTGAAAATCCATCTCTTTCTGGGGAACTTTCATGTTTTTTGGTTAAAAATGCAACTCTCTGGTTCAAAAGTAATCTGTTTCGGTTCAAAATTAACCTTTTTGTTGAAAATTCACATCTTCCGGTTAAAAATTCAACCGTTTTTATAAAAATTTAAAATTTTTGGCTAAAAAATGTAACAATTTCCTACAAAGTTTACCTGTTTGATTAGAAATTAATGTATTTTGTTTAAAAATTTGTATTTTTAGCTTGAAAATTAAAAAATTTGATTAAAGTTTTCTTTTTCTTGCTAACAAATTTTTCCCATTGAAAATTCAACTTTTTTGTTAAAAATCAACTTCCTTGGGGAAAATTCACATTTTCCGGTTAAAGTATCAACTGTTTTATAGAAAATTCGTCTTTTTGGCTTAAAAACTAAACAATTTTAATTGAAATTTTCTTTTCTTGACTAGAAATTTATTTTTCATTGAAAATTAAAAAATTTGGCTGAAACTTTTTTCCCTTCTTCACTAAAATATGTTTCCAAATTGAAAATTAAACTATCTTGTTCTCTGATACAAACGTAATCAGTTGCGGTAAAAAATTAACTTTTTGTTGTAAATGAAATTATTTCATTAAGTGAATTTTTTTATTTGAAAATTAACTTTTTTGTTGAAAATCAACTTTTTATGTTGAAAATTCACATTTTCCGGTTAAAGTATCAACTGTTTTGTAGAAAACTCGTATTTTCTGCTCGCAAATTAAAAAATTTTGTAAAACCATGAAACGTTTGATTGAAAATTTACGTATTTTGTTGAAAATTCTTTTTTTTTTGGTAAAAAATTAATCTTCTTGGTAGAAAATTCGACCATTTTGTTAAAAGTTTATGTATTTCAGTTAAGGGCTCAATTATTTGGTTGAAAATTTATATATTTTGTTAAAATTGATCTTTTTGGCTGAAAATATTTTTTATTGAAAAAAAAGAAACTTTAGTTGAAAAACTAATTTTATTTATTTTTTTTTGGTTATAGATTCGTAATTTTAGTCTAAGATTCATCATTTTAGATAAAAAATCATTTCTTTGGTGGAAAATTTAACTGTTTTGTTGATAATTCGTTTTTTTTCGGTAAAAAAAATATTTTTAACAGAAAATTTAACATACATTTTTGGTAAAAAATGTATCGTTTTTAATTGAAGTTTCAAGTATTTGGATGAAAATTCACATATTTTTGAAAAGTGAAACTTTTTTTTGTACAAAATTCTTCTTTTTGATTAATAATTTAACTATTTGTTTGAAAATTATTGTATTTTGTTTAAAATTCATCTTTTTTGTATAAAACCAATTATTTGGCTAAAAAGGAACTATAGTTGAAAATTAATCTGTTTTATTTGACGATTCAAGCATTTTTTCAAAAATTCATATTTTTGGGTAAATTTGGTTGAAAATTCAACTTGTTGGTTGAAAATTGAATTACTTTGTTGAAAATTCATTTTCTTAACGAAAATTTAGCTATTTGGTTGAAAACATTTTTTTTTTGCAAAATCAAATATTTTGTAGCTCAGTTAAGTAATCAATTATTTTGTTAAAAATTAGTATTTTTTGTTAAATTACTTAATTCCTGGGGGAAAATTAAATCTATTCTGTTATTTCGTTTTTGTATTGATTAGAAATTAATATTTTCAACTGCAATTTTAAATTTATCTTTTTTAGTTGAAAATGCAATTATTTTGATAAAAAAATCACTTTTTTTACTGAAAATTCAACGTCTTTGGTAGAAAATTAATCCTCTTGGTTGAAAATTCCTGCATTTTTTTAAAAATTCATCTTTTTGGCAGTAATCAATTTTTCATTTAAAAGTATTTTGTTAAAAAGGCAAATTTTTTGTTAAATTAAACTGCCTTCGATTTAAAATTAAATTTTGGAAATTGAAATAGCAGCTATTGAATTTTTGTGTGAAAAATCACTTTGTTTAGTTATATATTTATAATTTTAGTTGAAGATTCATTAATTTAGTTAAAAAATCATTTCTTCGGTGGAAAATTTAACTATTATGTTGATAATTCGTTTTTTCTTGGTTAAAAAAAAATTTGTAACAGAAAATTTAACTTCCATTTTTGGTAAAAAATTTATCGTTTTTAATTGATATTTCAATTATTTGGATGAAAATTCACGTATTATGTTAAAAGTCCGACTTTTTGGTAGAAAATTTATATTCTTGATTAAAAATTTTACCATTTGTTTGAAAATTAATGTATTTGGTTAAAAATATGTCTTTTTGGTATAAAATCAGTTATTCGGTTAAAAATAGAATTTTGGTTTTAAATTAATCTGTTTTAGTTGAGGAATCAAGAAATTTTTAAAAAATTCATATTTTTGGATAAACTTGCTTGGAAATTTAACTTCTTAATTGAAAATTTAATTTTTTGATAAAAAAATTAATTGTTTTGTAGAAAATTTGTCTTCTTGGCTAAAAAATTTAACAATGTCGCATAAAGTTTACCTCTTTGTTAAAAAATGTATGTATTTTATTTAAAAAACTTGTCTTTTTGGTTTGAAAAGTGCAAAATTTGACTAAAGTTTTCTTTTCTTGGCAAAAAAATTTTTTCCGTTGAAAATTCAACATTTCTGTTGAATATTAAGTTTTTTGTTTAAAATTAACTTTTTTGTTGAAAGTTAACTTTTTTGGTTGAAAATCAACTTTTATGTTGAAAAATTACATTTTCCGGTTAAATTATCAACTGTTTTGTAGAAAATTCGTCTTTTGGCTTGAAGATGGAAAAATTTAATTGAAATTTTCTTTTCTTAACTAACAAATTTTTTTTTCCATTGAAAATTCAAAAATTTAGCTGAAATTTGTTTCTTTTCTTCACTAAAATACATTTCCAAATTGAAAATTAAACTATTTTGTTCTCTGGTTCAAACCTAATCAGTTTCGATTAAAAATTAACTTTTTTGTTGAAAATAAAATTTGTTCATTAAATTAATTTTTTTGATGAAAGTTAACTTTTTTGTTAAAAATCAACTTTTTTGTTGAAAATCAACTTTTTATGTTGAAAATCAACTTTTTATGTTGAAAATCAACTTTTTATGTTGAAAATTCACATTTTCCGGTTAAAGTATTAACTGTTTTGTAGAAAATTCGTATTTTCTGCTCGAAAATTGATGAATTTTGTAGAAACATGAACCATTTGATTGAAAATTTATGTGTTTTGTTAAAAATTTATCTCAAGCATTTTGTTCAAAAATCGTATTTTTGGAAAAATTCATTAATTCTTTGGTGGAAAATTAAATTTATTTTGTAGTTATTTCGTTTTTTTCTTGCTAAGAAATTAATATTTTTAACTGAAATTGTAAATATTGGTAGAAAATTAATCCTCTTATTTGAAAATTAAACTATTTGGTTAAAAATTCATGTATTTAATTTCAATAATTTTAGTTAAAAAATCATTTCTGTGCTGGAAAATTAAACTATATTCCTGATAATTTTTTGATTGAAAAGGTAATTATTTGGATAAAAAATCATATATGTTACTAAAAATGCAAAGTTTTTAATAAAAAAAATTAATTCTCTTGGTTGAAAATTCCCGTATTTTGTTAAAAATTCATATTTTTGGTAGAAAATCGATTTTTTATATTGAAAAAAAGAAACTTTGTTTGAAAAACTAATATTTAAAATTACCTTTTTCGTTAAAAATAAACTTTTTTGGTGAAAATTCACATTTTCCGGTTAAATTATCGACTGTTTTGTAGAAAATTCGTCTTTTTGGCTTAAAAATTGAACAATTTGACTGAAATTTTCTTGACTAGCAAATTTTTTTCCATTGAAAATTCAACTTGTTGGTTAAATATTGAACTACTTTGTAGAACATTCATTTTTTAAAATAAAAATTTAACTATTTGGTTGAAAATTAAATTCTGCTTTAAAATATCAAATTCTTTCTAGAAAATTCGTCCTTTTGTTTTTAAAGTTAAAAAAATTGATTAAAAAATCAAATATTTGGTATAAAATTTATGGAATTGATTAAAAATTGAACTCTCGGGTTCAAATTGCATAAAAAATTATTTTATTGAAAAATGCCTACACCGTTAAACGTATAAATTATTCAAATTGTTTAAACATTTAATTGGTTAATGAAACAAAGAATGAGGCAGTGAAAGGGGAATTGTAGATAATCTTTTTCTGTTTAAAAAGAGTAAAAAATGTCATCTCATTTTTGATTGTCTTGCGTCGCAAAAACTTAATGATATTCGTAAAAATATCTCGGAAAATGCTTGAGATTCATATCCTAATTTTTTATAATAATTACTTATTCGCTAAGGACGAGCCGAATTTCTTCTTACAAGGACTCGAAGTTCTTTGGGAGTATTTTTGACCTTTGAAGTAGTCCTCTTCTTGTTTGTCGCATCTACGTTTTGGAAACTGGGATCTCTACATCTGCTAGGTATTTTTTTTTACCTGTTTCCCGTACAAATTTAACTTTAGTTTTGTGCAAAATATTGGAAAAGGGATTTTCTTTTCTTTATTTTTTTTTTGCTAACGTGAATCCAAATTAGGGGACATGCATTATAAAACAATAAAGGCTTTGTGCATAAAATCCATGCATTTTAATACAAGAGCAAAAATATAATTTAAAAGCGCCGTTGGTTTTTATTTATTAATAATTTATTTATAATAATCGCTGACTCTCAATAATAAATTTCTTTGAGAATCTTGATGTTCGTTCTTTGATTTGGCAATTTATAATTGAATCTGGTATTCTTTGGTTAATATCGCAGTTGAAAAATTATATACAATTTTTTTATGATTATTTAAATTATACAGTTCGGGCTGTCTGTATAATCTAGAAAACCTAGAATTGTCAGAGAATTTTTTTTTATTCAGGAAATTTTTCGAGAGCGTTAATTAAAAATAAATGCTTTATAAAATTGAATAACATCAATTTTTTATTTGTAAAAGTAGCTTTATTTAACCTAATTTTATAACTGAAAATTTAAATATGCCAGTTTTTTATTTCTTTTAACTAAAAATTTAACTATTCAATTTTTGTTGAAAAATTGAATAGCTTAATTTTTAATAGTTTAATTTCAATAGTTTAATTTTTTTAGTTGAAAAAATTAAATTTTTCTTTACAAAAAATGAAATTTTTCAACTAAAAAAATTTAACTATTTAATTATTGGTTGACAATTTATATTTTTTTATTTTAAAACTCATGTATTTTGACGTAATTTCAGTTAAAGATTCATCATTTTAGTTTGGAAATTAATCTTTTTTAACAGAAAATTCAAATATTTCGCTACAAATTGGTGTATTTTGTTGAAAAATCATCTTTTTTGAAAAAAATTATTCTTCTAGTTTGAAAACTAACGCAAAGAATATTAATTCTTTAGTTCAAAATTTGACTATTTGTTTGAAAATTTATATTTCTTATTAAAAAGTTCAATTTTTTTGGTTGAAAAATCATCTTTTTCCACTTGAAGATTCATCATTTTATTTAAAAATTTATCAGTTTGGTTAAAAATTATTTTTTTTGACTGAAAATTTAGCTTTAATTTTTTATTGTAAATTGATGTTTTTTAGTCCACAGTTGAAATATTTGTTTAAAAATTGTCTTTTTAGTTTTAAATTCATATATTTAGTTTAAAAATCGTGTTTTTGGTAGCAAATTAATCTTCTTCTTTAAAATTTTATGTTTTAGGTTGAAAATTAATTAGCTTGGTTGAAAATAATTTTATTTTAGGAGAAAATTTAAATATTCATTTTCTAGTTGAAAACTGATAATTTTTAGTTAAAAATTCATGCATTGTATTTAAAAATTAATGTCTTTTGTTGAAAATACATCTTTTTTAGCAGAAATTATTCTGCTTAGTTGTAAATTCGATTAAATATTTAAAATTTATTAGCTTCGTTGAAAAATAAATTTTGTTTTCTAGCTAAAAATTTAGCTATTTCATTTCTGGTTAAAGATTAATTGCTTTTTTAGTTCAAAATTAATTAATTTAGTAAAAAATTAATGTTTTAAACTGAAAATCGAATTATTCCATTTTCCGTTTAAAATTTATAATTTTTAGCTGAAAATTCATGTATTTGGTTCAAAAATCGTATTTTTTAGTGAAAAAACTGTTTTTTTTTCGCTGAAAATAAGTCACTTCGGTTGAAAATTTGTTTTAGTTTTTAATGGAAAGTTAATTTTTTCAACCAAAAATGTGACTATTGTATTTTTGACAGAATTAATTTTTTAATTCAAGAATTTGAGTAGACACCCGGATAAAAATGTATACGAAAGTAATTTTTTCATTGTCACACTGTGGTAAAAATACAATTTTGCTTTCAGGAATTTTTATATAATTAAAAAAATTATAGTACAATTTTATATGATATTGCAACTGTGGTATTAACCAAAGAATATAACTTTTAATTGTAAATTGCGCCTTTGCAAAAATATAAACATTCTGAAGGAAATAATTTATTAAATTTCAAAAACTGGATAATGTCAAGGTACGGGAGTGTGTTAATATCCACAAAAATCAAAAAAGCATTTATAAATCGGTTAAGATAGTTGTGCCAAAAACAAGGTTTCTGGAAAAAAGTTCAATTATTTTAAGAATTAAAATATATATTATGAAAGAAAACGAATTATTTTAAATAAAATTTTTTAACTTGTCACAAATAATTACATAAACAATAATTTTTGTAATTTAATTTTCAGTTATTGAATGCTGATGAAACTATAAGCTTTAAATTATTGAAATTTAACCATTTTTCCTAAATTTTTTTATTTGAAATCAAATTATTAGCAATATTATTTATACGATTAAAATCACAGAAAAACTATATTTTTAGACGTCTGATGTTTGGTTCGGGTTTTAGATTTAAAATTTCAAAAAAATCAATATTAGTTATAAATTATGTAAAATTTGTTGTGTCAAATTTTCTGACTGTGAATATAAACACATCTGATCATTTAAAAAAATTAAAAAATAGGATCGCGTTAAATGCACATTTTTCAAGAGAAATTTTCTTTTTCATAAAAACCAAATGCTTCTTTTTTATTCAATCTGAAGAAATTACATGTTCGAAATATTCAACTTTTTTTCATCAAAATGTGTGCATTTAACTTAATCTAAAAAAAATTTTCTTGTGCATTTAAAAAAATTTACAAATTAAACAAGACTTTTTTTATAAATTCCTAATTTTTCAATATTCTTTACTAGCAAAAACTTCACTTACAAAAAATATTTGTCATTATTTTTAATTAATAGGATATTTTTTCGTAATTAAAAAAAATGTAATTTAAAAATCTAAAGTCAAAATAAAAGATATTAATCAATTTCAATTTTTGTTTTACTTTTTTCGGATTCCAAACCCCAAATTTTTTCCGGATAATTTAAAAAAGTAAGAAGCGGTAAGAAACAATGAAAAGGAAGAAAATTGTTTAAATAATCGATTTGTGTAAGTTTCAATATTTTTTCCTTTTGATCCATTCATTCCCACGAAATTTTGCACATACTGGATAATGCTAATATTTTCAAAATAATTATTTGACTAGAAAATTCTTGGAAATTAAAAAATGATAATAATTTAATCCAAGAGATTAAAGAAGAATTCAAATTTTAATTTATTTTAAATGTATTAGATGAAATGTGTCTTATCCGATTTTTTAAAGAAAATACATGAATTTTCAACAATATAGTTGTATTTTCAAGAAAAAAATATCAATTTTCAACCAAAAATTGAATAGTTAAATTTTCAGTAAAAATAATTAAATTTTTAATCAAATGAAAAAGAATTTTCTACAAAAATAATTTTCATCTCAATTTTGTATAATTTTGTAATTTTAATTTTTTAATGTGTAATTTTCATGTCAAAGAAACTAATTCTCTAGAAAATAGTTGCATTTTAAACCTGGAAATAATAATTCTCAACAAAATAAACACAGTTTTAACCAATCGGTCGATTTTTTTAACAAGAAGACGGATTTTCAACAAAATACATATTTTTTTAACCACCTAGTTAAATTCTCTACAAAATAAAGCAGAATTTTCAACAAATTATATAACGTTTCAAACTTAATATTTTAAACATTGGATGTGATGTTAGTCTAAATTTTTTTCTAATTAATTTTTAGTTTAAATTTTTTGTCGGTTTCAAATTTTTTTCAAATAAATAATGGTATTTTTAAAATAAAAGAGATCAATTTTTTACAAAAAATAGTGTGAGAATATTTTTATTAAAGAGAATTATTTTTAAATGAAAAAAAAGAATTGTATACAAAACAGTTTAAGCTTGTACCAAATATTTGAATTTTATACCGAGTTTTGGAATTTTCAAGTCAAAAAGATAATTTTTCTATAAGAAAGATGAATTTTCAACCCAATATTTTATAAATTTTAAACAAAATACTTAATTTACAACCAATCTGTTAAATTCACAACAAAATAGTTTAATTTTCAGTTTAAAAAATATTTTAAAAAGTAAAAAGTTGAATTTTTAATCCAGGAATATGAATTTACAAAGAAAGATGTAAAAATTGATATTAAAAAAAAAATAAATTTAACATATAAAACAGTTGAATTTAACCAATAAAAATGAATTTTCAACAAAATACTTGAATTCTTAACTAGAAAAGATTAATTTTGATCCAAAAAAGTATATTTTAAACAAAAAATTATATTTCTGCCAAAAAAGACAATTTTTAACAAAACACATCCATTTTCAACCAAATAGTTCAAGTCTGTACCAAACTTTTAAAATTTCGAGCAGTAAATAAGATTTTTCTACAAAGAAGTTGAATTTTTATCCCGGAAAATGTAAATTTTTAATCTGAAAGTTAATTTTAAATTCAAACAGATTAATTTTTAACTGGAAAATTTTATTTTTGATAAAAAAAATAATGTTCACCCAAACATTTGAATTTTTAATAAAGAAATTTGTTAGTAAAGAAGAAAATATGAATTTTCAACTAAAATTATGCAAATTTAACTGAAATACTTACAAACAAAAATATTTTTAAACAAGACAATTAATTTTTTAATCCAGAAGATTAATTTTTTATTCATGATAATTAATTTCCTACCAAAAAAAGAAGAATTTTCGGAAAAATACATCAATTTTTAACCCAATTATTAGATTTTCTACCAAACTATTTAATTTTCGAGCAGTAAATACGAATTTCCTACAAAACAGTTGAATTTTTGCCCACAAATGTAAATTTTCAACAAAAAAGTTAATTCTGAACTGAAACAGATTAATTTTTAACCAGACTGTTAGATTTCTAACAAAAAAGATGAAATTTCTGCAGAAAGAGATACATTTTGAAACGAAAAATATGAATGTCCATAAAAATAGTAGAACTTTCAACTTAAAACAATTTTTAAGTGAATAAAGAAACCGAATTTTAATAAAATTGTCGATTTATCAAGCCAAAAAGAAGAACTTTCAACAAAACTGTCGAATTTACAACTAAGAAGTATGAATTTTTAATAAAATTGTTGAATTTTCAATAAAATAATTCAATTTTGAAATAAAAAATAAAGTTTTAAATAATTTACAATAAGTAATTTAAGTTTAGAACTTGTAAAAAATTATTAGAGTGCAATAAAGACCTTTTTGGCATAATAAAATTAGCATTATCCAGTGTATACCAGTACCCCATGTGTACCAGTACCCCATATAAATATTTACAAACATGACAAAGAATTGAGACTTTTCGAAAGCAAAGACACTCCTTTTTAAATTTGTGAAACATTTACACTATTTTTGATTTTTTAATATTAGCAGTGGATTCTAATAGTTTTACACATAAAGCATTTTAGTTATGGAACTTGGAAAAAATTACAAGAGTGTATTGGAACAATTTTTATTAAAATAAAATTAGCATTACCCAGTGTGTACCAGTACCCTCTATATAAATTTACAAACATAACAAAAAATTGATATTTTTCAAAGGCACAAAACACTCTTTTTTAAATTTGTGAAACATTTACACTATTTCTTATGACTAAAGTGAGTCCGCGAACTATGAATTTAATTTCTTAAATTTAAATAATATAAGTGGACTCTAATCATTTTGTTTGCACTAAGTAATTTGATTATAGAACTTGTAAAAAATTATTAGAAGGCATTTAAACAATTTTTAGTAGGATAAAATTAGCATTATC
The DNA here is from genome assembly GCF_010883055.1 of Belonocnema kinseyi. NCBI lineage: Eukaryota > Metazoa > Arthropoda > Insecta > Hymenoptera > Cynipidae > Belonocnema > Belonocnema kinseyi. Next base: position 124,170,262 of record NC_046665.1, on the reverse strand, counting down.
CAAAGTGTACCAGTACCCTCAATAAAGATTCATACACTATTCCTGATCTTTAAATTGAGTCCGAGGCCTATGAATTTAGTTTCTTTAATTTTAAAAATATCAGTGGACTCAAATGCTTGTGTTTATAATAAGTAATTAGATTATGGAACTTGTAAAAAATTATTAGAGTGCATTAAAACAATTTTTGGGAGGATAAAATTAGCATTGTCCAGTGTGTACCAGTACCCCACGTGTAACAGTACCCCATATAAAAATTTACAAACATAACAAGAAATTGAGACTTTAGGAAGGTACAAGACACTCTTTTTTTTAATTTAGGCAATATATGCACTATTTTTTATTCTTTAATAATACAATCGGCCTTTAATAGTCTCATACAATAAGTAATTTGATTATAGAACTTGTAAAAAATTACAAGACTGCATTGAAACGATTTTAAGTATGATAAAATTAGTATTGTCCAGTGTGTACCAGTACCCCCTATATAAATTTACAAACATAACAAAGAATAAAGACTTTTCAATGGCACAAGACACTCTTTTAAAAATTTGTGCACCTTTACACTATTTTTTATTTCTAAAGTGAGTCCGCGAATTATGAAATTAATTTCTTACATTTGAATAATA
>NC_046665.1:124160971-124169536 GCF_010883055.1 Belonocnema kinseyi | reverse complement strand
TGTACCAATACCCCATGTTTAGCTGTACTACATGTGTACCAGTACCCCCTATAAAAATTTACATACATAAAAAAATTCAGACTTTTCGAAGGCACAAGACACACTTTTTAAGAATTTGTGCAACATTTACACTATTTTTGATCTTTAAAGTGAGTCCGAGGCCTATCCGTTTAATTTCCTAAATTTGAAGTAATTTGATTATGGAACTTGTGAAAAATGACAAGAGTTCATTAAAACAATTTTTAGCAAGATAAAATTAGCATTATTCAGTTTGTACCAGTACCCCATGTGTACCTGTACCCCCTATACAAGTTTACAAATATAACAAAAAATTAAGACTTTCCGAATGCACCAGAAACTCTTTTTTTAAATTTGTTCAACATTTACACTATTTTTTTATCTCGAAAGTGAATTCGAGCCCTATTAGTTTAATTTCTTCAATTTTAATAATATTATTGGACTCTAATAATTTTATTTTCAATAAGTAATTTTATTACGGAACTTGTTATGATAAACTTAGCATTATCCAGTGTGTACCAGTACCCCACTTGTACCAGTACCCACGTGTACCAGTACCCCCTATAAAAATTTACAAACATAACAAACAATTGAGACTTTTAGAAGGCACAAAAACGAAATCATGCAACATTTGAGATAAAAAATTTAAAAAGTTGTCGTGCAAGCTATATACTGGCAAAACTGGCAAGACTGTCAAAATAGAAATAGTATTCACCACCACCGTAGAGGGCAGAACGCGTGCAGACGTCACCAGACGGTGACAACTGGCGAGGCTACTTGGCTTTCATATGAGATTTTTGCTGTTTGAATTGATCGTTACCCCAGATGAGATGATTCAACGTCTCTCCGGTAAAGTAGAGAATTATTGTGAAGAAAAGAAGTACTGTAATAAAGGCTATCCTTAAAGGTATAGTCAGCACTTCCATCACAGGGTAGACCCAAATTCCGCTCTTCATGTAGATTATCTGCATCCTGTATATTAATTTAAAAAAAAAAGAGTTAATTATCAATTATTAACTTAATGTGCGGAATTATTAATAATAAAACCAAGAATCTAACGACCAAATTTGGACAACCACCATAAAATGTTCCCATTGGAATCTGAAAAATAATCCGGCTAGTAAAAAAGAAAAGAAAAAAAATCTCCCCTCCTTTCTGGACAAATATAAAAAAGAGAAAATAAAAATGAGAAGGCAATCAACCAAACCACCATCCCCGCCTTGGTTGGTTGTCTTCTCATTTTTATTTTTATCCATAAAGGAGGGGAATTTTCTTTTTCCTTTTTTTTTAGGGGAGGAATTTTTTTTCTTGTTTTCATTTTCAAGAATTCTGCACATTAATTTAATTATTGGACGTTAAATAGGATTAACTTATATGCATCATGTATATTAATGAAAAATAGAGATAATTATAAATTATTAATTTATATGCATCCTATAAATGAATAATAAAAAATAAACAGGGTGGCGATTCGACGGACTATTTACAATTCCCTGTCATTTTACGGTTTTTTCAGGTTTTTTCATATTTGCCGCTAAACGCAAACATTTATTTTAATTCATGTCGTTTATTCTAAACATACTTTAACACAAGAGAGCAAAAATTGCAAAGTAACTGAATTTTCAAACAAATAATTAAATTTTTCAGCTAAAAATATCAATTTTTCCCAAAAAATTAAACAGCTAAATTATAAACCAAAATTATAAACCAAAAAGGTGAATTTTTAATCAAGAAGATTAATTTGCAAATAAAAATATCAATTTTATACAACAAAAGAAAACAATAACGAACATTTAAATTAGAAAAAAAAATAAATTAAATTAAAACTTAAATACTTAAATTTCCAGTTAAAAAAATTAATGTCAAGCCAAACAGATGAATTTTCAAGTACAACTATTGAATTTACATTTAGAATAAGTTACATTTTCAATTAAAAAATTACTTTCAACAATTTTAATCAAAACGGTGAATCTTCAACAACAAAAATTAATTTGTAAGAGAATAGTTTAACTTTCAACCAAATAATTGTGTTTTCCACCTAAAAGATGAATTGTCAAATAAAATGATAATTATTGAACTGGAACACTTGAATTTTCAACAAACAAACAAAAATGTTTAACTGAAAAATTATTTTACAAATAAAAAGAATAATTTCCTACCAAAAAATACAAATTTGCAACAAAATATATCAATTTTTAACGAAATAGTTGAATTTTCAATTAAAGAAGACAAATTTTCACCCAAATAGTTGAATTTTGAGCTAAAAAAATAATAATTTTCAACCAAAAATGGAATGTAGCCATATTTTTAGTTAAAAAAATTAATCTTAATCCAAACATAAGATTTCCCAATTAAAATAATGAATCTTTAATTCAAACATTTGAATTTTTAAATAAAAAAATTAATGTATAATCAAACAGAAGAATTTTTAACTAAAACCATGGAATATTTAATCGGAATAAGTTAAATTTTCAGTTAAAAAATTACTGTCCCCAAAATTTCTTTTGAAAAAACTAACTTTCAACAAAATAGTTACGTTTTCAAATAAAGTGATAAATTTTCAACTGAAACGAAAAATCTCTAACTAGAATAATTGAATTTTTAACCAAAAAGATTATTTTTTTAAAGAAGAAGATTAATTTTCAAATAAAGATTAATTGCCTATCAAAAAGTACAATTTTTCAATAAAATACATGAAATTTTAATTGAATAAGACAAAATTTACAACTAAATAGTTAAATTTTTAACTTAAAAAATAATAATTTCCAACTGAAAATGAAATAGTGATATTTTTGTTTTAAAAAATAATGATTTTAAGCCAAAAATAAAAGTTTTTAACATAAGCAATAAACTTTTAAATGAAATAGTTGAAATTTCAATCAGAAAAATTAATTTTTACTAAAAAAATAAATTGTCAATGAAAACTTAAATAATTAAATTTCAAGTTAAATAAATTAATGTTTAACCAAACAGAAGAATTTTAAACCAAAAATATAGAAATTTCAATTAGAATAAGTTAAATTCTTAATTGAAAAAATTACTTAACAAAAATCAAACTTTCAAAAAAAATAGTTATACATTTTCAAATAAAATTGTAAATATTTAATTGGAATATTTGAATTTTAAACTAGAAAGACGAATTTTCCACTAAAAAAGATAATTTTTCAAGTAAGAATTAAGTCATTAAATTTTTAGTCACAAAATTAATGTTCAATCAAAGCTATATATTTTTATCTGAAATTAAAGAATATTAAAATGGAATAATAGTTACATTTTCAGTTTAGAAAACAACATAATTTTTAAACAAAAAAGAAACTAATTTTTAAGAAAATAGCTAAATTTTCGGCAAAAAATTCCTTTTCATGCAAAGAAAAAAATTTTTTTAATCAAACACCACATTTTTCATCTAAAGAAATGAATCAATTATAAAAAATTTTTGAACTAAAAATGGAATAATTAAATTTTCAGTTAAAAAACTTATTCTTCAGCACTTGAATTTTCAACTAAAGAGATGTACTTTTAAACGAGAAGATTAAAACAAATTATTTAAATTATAATTAAAATAAAAAGGTCAATTTTCCAACAGAAAGTACATTTTTTCATAAAAATATATTAATTTTTAAAGTAATAGTTGAATTTTTGATTAAAGAAGACAAATTTTCAAACAAATAGTTGAAGTTTTAGTTCAAAAAATTTCTTTGAACCCAAACATAAAAGTTTATAACTATAATAATGAATCTTAAATTGAAATAGTGGCATTTTCAAAAACTAAAAATTAATTTTTACTATTAAAGATAAATTGTCAATCAAAACTTAAATAATTAAATTAAAAGTAAAAAAAATTAAGGTTAATTAATTGAATTTATTATAAAAAGATGATTAAATTTTCACACAAAAAATTAATTTTTACTATAAAAAAAATTTTCAACCAAAACTTTAAAAATTAAATTTTAAGCTAAACATTTAATGTCTAGCCTAACAGATAAATTTTTAAACACAACTATGAAATTCTCAATTATAGAAAGTTGAATTTTGAATTAAAAAAATTACTTTCAACAAAAAAATCAAACTTTCAAAAAAACTGTTACATTTTCAATCAAAGCAATGAAATTTAAAGAAAAAGGGGGAATATCTAACCAGAATAATTGAATTTTTGACCAAAATGTTTGATTTTCGACAAAGAGGATTAATTTCTACTAAAAAAGATGAATTTTTAACTAACAATTGAATAATTAAATTTTTAATCAAAAAATGAATGTTTAACCAAAGAGATGAATTTTTATCTAAAATTATAAAATGTTCAACTTGAATAAAAGTTACATTTTCAGTTTAAACTACAAAATAATTTTCAAACAAAAAAGAAATAAATTTTCAAGAAAATAGTACAATTTACGGCAAAAAAATTCCTTTTCATGCAAAGAAAAAATAAGTATTCAATCAAATAGCCCATATTTCAACCAAAGAAATAAATTTTTTATTAAAATAATAAATTGAAAAAAAATCATTTTCAATAAAAGAGTTTAACTTTGAACTTGAAATTTTGAAGATTTTAAAAAATATAGAACATGTAAATTTGTGAAGATTTTGAAAAAAACAGAACCTTTTTAATAATTTTTAAAGGTTACGAAAAAATAAAATCAAAAACTTAAGATTTTCGAGCAACTTTGTGATTCATGTTTTTTTTTAATTTATTCTAAGAAAATATTTAAAAAGATTTCTAAAATTAAGGACATTGTTTTAATTTTTTAGAACTTTATAAAATTTTATTAAATTTTCGAAGGATTTTAAGGGATATTTGAAAGTTGTTAAATGATTCGCAACTCATTTAAAACTTGAAAAAATTAACAATTTTTTAAAGCAAAATTTTGTTTTTTTAAGATTTGAAAGGTTTCAAGAGAATACAAAAATCTTATGCTTCCTAAAGAGAATACATTTTTTTGTTATTTTATAAAATTAATATCAAGATAATATTTAAAAGCATGTCTAAAATTGCAAAAAAAAAAAAGATTCTGGAAGATTTCGAAAAAAAAAGTTTCAACGATTTTTAAGAATTTAAAAAAATTTCAAAATAAAAAAGATTCCTGGGAAATTAGAAAGTTATTTTTTATTTTAAAATATTAATTTTAAGAGAATATTTAAAAATATTTCTAAAGTTTTCAAAAAAGAATACCGATATTTTTGTAATAGTTTTTCCAACTTTGTAGTTTTTTTTAATTTTAGGAAAAAATCGATTAATTTAAAATGATATTTAGAACTTTTAAAAAGATTAAAAAATAATTTTAAATTTTGAGAATTATTCAAAAAATTCAAAACGAAATGTAAATTCTTGAAGATTCTGAAAAAATCTGGAAGTTTTTTTTAATTTTGAAAGATTCCAAGGGGATATAAAATTTTTCCAAAGATTTCTAGGATACTATAAAATTGTTTTTTATTCTGAACAAGTAATTTAAAGGGAATATTTAAAAAAAATTTTAAATGGTGAAAAAAGAATATTGAAGTCGATTGTTTTACTAATTTGAGAAGAAAATCGAATGATTTAAAAACATTTTAGAATTTTTCAAAAGATTTAAAAATAATTTCAATCTTGAGAATATTTCAAAAAATTCAAATCAAACTGTAGATTTTGAAATATTTAAAAAAAAAGTAACTCTTAGAATTTTGAAAGATTTCAAAATAAAAAAGATTTCTGAAGATTCGTCGAAAATTAGAAAATTGTTTTTTATTTTTTTAAATTAAATTTAAGAGAATATTTCAAAAGATTTCCGAAATGTTCAAAAAAGAATACCAATAATTTAATGGTAGTTTTTTCAACTTTGTGGGTTTTTTTTTTAATTTTAGGAAAAATCGAATAATTTAAAATGATTCTTGAAGATTCCGAAAAAAATCTGGAAGTTTTTAAAGAATTTTCCTATGACTCTTGAGAAAATTTTAAATTATTTTTTATTCTGAACAAGTAATTTTAAGAGAATATTTTAAAATATTTAAAAAATGTTCAAAGAAGAATCTTGAAGATTTAAAGGCGATTGTTTTAATTTTACATATTTTAAAATATATTTAGAAGTTTTTAAAAGAATTAAAAATAATTTAAATCTTGAGATTTTTTGAAAAAATTCAAATCAAATTGTAGATTTCGAAAATTTTGCACAAATTTCGACACTTTTAGGAATTTTTGAAGATATCACAACAAAAAAGATTTCTTAAGATTCCTGGGAAATTAGAAAACTATTTTTTTATTCTTAAAAACTGATTTTAAGAGAATATTAAAAAATGTTTCCAAAATTGTCCAAAAAGAATATCGATGATTTTAGGGTGGTTTTTTCAATTTTAGGAAAAAATCGAATAATTTAAATAATATTTAGAAATTTTGAAAAGATTGAAAAATAATTTGAATTTTTTAGAATACTTGAAAAAATGCAAATCTAACTAGATTATTGAAGATTTCGAAAAAAATTTCGACGCTTCTTAAAAAAATTCAGACTTAAAAATCAAAAACTTTTCTTAAGATTCCTGGGAAATATTAAAAATATTTTGAAAAATTACTTTACAGAATTTCAAAAATGGTCAAAAAAGATCTTAAAGATTTTAAGGCAACTTTGAGATGATTTTTTTTCTGATAAATTAATTTTTTAAAGAAAATTTACAAGATCTCAAAACATTTCAAAAGGAAATGATTGTAAGGAAATTTTGTTCAAAACTTCAAGTAAACTTCGAATTGCGCTGCGATTAATGATATTAGTTTGATTAAATATTAGTTAAATGATAATTATTTTAATAGATAAGAGACAAATTAAAAAAAAATCTTTAAAAAACTTCCGATAGAAAGCATAAAAAAGTTTTAATTTATAATTTATAGCATTGTTTTTACATAAAAAAATTTAATAATTTTTTAGATAGTGTAAAAATAATTAAAATAAATCTTACCAGACTAAATAGATGAGCATAAATGTTAAATTTCCTGCAAGACCTTGTCCTCGTGTTGGATATTGACGAGGAGCGATAACCATTTCCAAAATTGTGGTCACCATAATCATTGTGTGCATTAAATGATTCAACCAGCCTGGAAAATATGGGTCCAGTGCCTTCGGCAAAACCAGTTCGCGATCAACGAACATCAGTGACCAGAATGTAACGCCCACAAACTGAATAAGGAATCGGATTTAAAAAAAAATGAATCAGATATATTTTTATTAATAATATTGATTTTTTATAAAAATCGATAAATTTATTTTTAAAAACAAAACAAAAAAACTAGTTCCACAGTAGAGGTTTCAGAGCGCAATATTTTCTCAAAAAAAAAAGGGAAAAGGACAATTTTTTCCTCAAAAATGGGGGAAGAAAAACTTTATGTACTTTATACGTACTGAAGTGGATAATTCCCTAATTTAATGAATTAAAAATAAATTTGATTTATTTATTAAAGACGCAAGAATCAAATATTTTCATCAATGCATTTTTTTAATGTCTAAAGTTTCAAAAAAATATTTTAAAAATTTAAAATCACACTAATTGTTTGAAAATTGTATTTTTTATTTTTAATCAGTTATAATCAGTTTATAAAAATTATGAATCATATATATTTTTATTAATAATATTAATTTTGTATAAAAATTTACAAAATTCATTAAAAAAAAAAGAAACACAGTACAGGCGTTCGAGCGCAATATTAAGGGAAAAGGAAAATTTTTTCCACAAAAATAGGGGAAGAAAATTTTATTTACTTTATACGTACTTCACATGTCTTTGAAATTAACATTTTTTTATATCAAACTTATGGGAAATTTTTATCTTTTTATCACCGAGAATTTCCCGGGACGACTGAAAAATCCCAAAAAATAAAATCGCCGATTCTGTAAAATTCCTGAATAATGAAATTCCCGAAATGATAAAATTTCCGATATATAAACATCTCGAATTTGAAAACTCCCGAATAATAAAAGACCCAACAGAAATTTGCCGAATTACAAAAAGTCTGATGAACAACATTTTTATCTAAATTTTCTTCTTTTTTAATTAAAAAAAATTTTAATGTTCGATTTTTGAGAACGTTTTTTGTAATTTTTCTAAACATCATGTTTTTTAAACCTAATTTTTTATCCAGATATATATATATATTAAATTCAAAAAATAATTTCAAAAAGTTAAAAAATTAGTTTCTTTGATACAATTATTTGATTATTGTTTGATCTTGTAAACTTCCTGAATAATGAAATTTCCAAATAATAAAATACCCAATACAAAATGCCCGAATTTAAACAATTAAAAATAAATTTTCTTAATTTATTTAAAATAAAATAATCAAATATTTTTTATGAATGAATTTTTGTTAATGTCTAAAGTAGGAAAAAATTATTTTTTAAATTTAAAATAACACTTATTGTTTGAAAATGGTATAAAAGAATAAATTTACAAACATTTGTGTTTCAAACGAAAAAAAAACAGCACTTTTTAAAAATAAATTTACTTCTTTTTAATAAAAAAAAATTCGATTTTTGAGAACGTTTATTGTAATTTTTCTAAAGATCATGTTTTTCAAACCTAATTTTTCAA
>NC_046665.1:124152390-124160871 GCF_010883055.1 Belonocnema kinseyi | reverse complement strand
ATTATTGTTATTTTAGATTCGAAAAATAATTTTAAAAACTTAAACAAATTTGTTTCTTTATTACAATTATTTGATTATTGTTTGATGTTGTAAAATTGCTGAATAATGAAATTACCAAATAATAAAATACCCAATAGAAAATTTCCGAATTTCACAAAATCTGAAGTAGATAATTTCATAATTTAAACAATTAAAAATAAATTTTATTTATTTATTTAAAATAAAATAATCAACTATTTTTACCAAAGAATTTTTTTAATGTCTTAAGTTAAAACTTTTTTAAAAATTAAAAATAAAATTAATTGTTTGAAAATTGTATAAAAGAATAAATTTTAAAACATTTGCGTTTCGAACGAAAAAAAAAGCTTTTCTCTAAATTTTCTTCTTTACAACTTAAAAAAAAATAAATATTGGATTTTTGGAGACAGTTTATTGTAATTTTTCTAAATATCATGTTTTTCTATTTATTTTTTCATCCAGAAATATATTTGTTTGAATAACTGTTTTTTTAAATTGAAACAATAATTTTAAAAAGTTAAAAAAATTAGTTTCTTTGATACAATTATTTTATCATTGTTTGATACTGTAAAATTCTTGAATAATGCAATTCCCGCAATTATAAAATTACCGAAATATAAAAATCCGGAATTGGAAAATCCCCAGATAATAAAATACTCAAAAGAAATTTGCCGAATTACAAAAAGTCTGAAAAACAACACTTTTCTCTAAATTTTCTTATTTTTAACTTAAAGAAAAATTAAATATTCTAATTTTGAGAACGTTTATTGTAATTTTTCTAAATATACTCTTTTTTATCTGGAAATATATACATATTTAAATGATTGTTATTTTAAATTAAAACATTAATTGTAAAAAAGTTTAGAAAATTAAAAAATTTGTTTTTTTTTTGAAAAAATTATCTGATCATTGTTTGATACTGTAAAATTCCTGAATAATGCAATTCTCGAACTTATAAAATTGCCAAAATATAAAAATCCGGAATTGGAAAATCCCCAGATAATAAAATACCCAATAAGAAATTGCCGAATTGCAAAAACTCTGAAGTAGATAATTCTCGAATTTAAACAATTAAAAATAAATTTGATTTATTAATTAAAAATAAAATAATCAAATATTTTTATCCAAGAATTTTTTTAATGGCTAAAGTTTATAACATTATTTTTTAAATTCAAAATAACACTAATTGTTTGAAAATTGTATATTCAATTTTTGGAGACATTTTATTGTAATTTTTCTAAATATCATGTTTTTATCAAACCAAATTTTTCATCCAGAAATATATTTTTTTTAATTATTGTTAGTTTCATTTAAACAATAATTTTAAAAGGTTTAAAAAATTAGTTTCTTTGATACAATTATTTGATATTTAAAAAATTTTGATACTTGTTTATTGTTTTATTATTTTAATTGTTTAAATTCGGGATTTTTAAAATTCGGCAATTTCATAATTTCGGAAATTTTATAGTGTATATTGTATACCATAATTCCCAATTCAATTAATTGTTTTGGGTGGGCTGAAAAATTACGAAAAATAAAATTTCCGACTCTATAAATATCTCGAAAAATAAAATATTTAAAATAGAAAATTGTTGAAAATACAAGGTTTGCCGAAATATAAAAATTCCGAATTTGAAAAATTCCCAAACATTTTATAATATTACCGTATTTAAACATTCCACAATAATATAATTACCGCGAGATAATTATTGCAAAATTATATAATATCTGACACTTGAAAAATTCCAAAATTTAAACAATTAAAAAGTTGTTGTTAAATAAATAAAATTCATTACAAAAATGATTGGAAATTAATATTTTTAATAAAAAAATTTAAAAAATATATGTAAAACTTTCGACAATTTTAATTTAAAATAAAAGATATGCATTAATTAATTTTAGTTTTTTTAACGTTTTTCAGTGGAAATTGAAAATTTTTAAACAAAAAATTAGATTGTAATGTTTCATAACTTTTTTTAAGCAAAATAAAATCACGTGTGCGTTTTACACCAAAATCTAATATTTTAAATTAAAATTATTATTCCTTAAAGAAGATTCAGAATTTTTGAATAAAATATTATATTTAAATAAAACGTTTTAAATTTTCTAAAAAAAAAAATAAAAATTTTTAATAAAAAATAGAGTTTCAAGATGATTCAAGACTTTTAACAAATTTAGGTTATGTTAGCGTCTTACATAAAAACCATACAAAATTGTTAAAAAAGATTTTTGCAATTTTTGAACAGTTTTTCTTCAAAGGAACGATTTTCACAGAAAAACAGTTTTCTTAAAACAAAAATCATAATAACTTTTAAAAAATAAATTAATTTAATTTTTTAAAATAAAAAATAAATAAATTTAATTAACAAAAATAATAATTTAAATAATATTTCGAATCTTTTAGCAATTGTGTATTATGCTCGTGTAAAATCTCAACAATTTTAGGTTATGTTAGCGTTTTACACCAAAGAAAGGTATTTTAAAATAAAAATCATTATAGTTTGAACAAAATTGTTCATTTTATAAAAATTTTAGTTTTTTAAACGTTTTTCAGTGGAAATTGAAAATCTTTAAACAAAAAATTAGATTTTAATGTTTCATAACTTTTTTTAAGCAGAATAAAATCACGTGTGCGTTTTACACCAAATACAATTATTTTAAATAAAAATTATTATACCTTGAACAATATTCAAAATTTTTAAATAAAATATTATATTTAAATAAAACGTTTTAAATTTTCTAAAAATAAAAATGAAAATTTTAAATAAAAAAATAGAGTTTCAAGATGATTCAAGACTTTTAACAAATTTAGGTTATGTAAGCGTCTTACATAAAAACCATACAAAATTGTGAAAAAAGATTTTTGCAATTTTTGAACAGTTTTTCTTCAAAGGAACGATTTTCACAGAAAAACAGTTTTCTTAAAACAAAAATCAGAATAACTTTAAAAAATTAAAAAATCAGTATTTTAAAATAAAAATAATTTTTTTTATATAAAAGAACTTTTAACTTTTACAAAAATTATAACTTTTTTCATGGTAAGTAGTTTTTAAAACAAAAATAATAATTTAAATAATATTTTGAATTTTTCAGCAATTTTGTATTATGTTAGTGTAAAATTTTCTAACAATTTTAGGTTATGTTAATGTTTCACACTAAAAACTGATATTTTAAATTAAAATTATTATACCTTAAACAAGAGTCAGAACTTTCTAGGTAAAATATTACATTTAAATAAAACGTTTGAAATTTTCTAAAAATTAAAATTTTTAATTAAACAACAGGTTTCAAAGATGATTCACAACTCTTAACAAATTTAGGTTATGTTAGCGTCTTACACAAAAGCCATAAAAATTTTTGAACAAGATTTTTGTAATTTTTGATAAAAATCATGAAATTTCAAAGTGTTTTTTGCCTAGTACCATTAAATAATTCGTACGTACCATAGCAACAGGAAAACTAAGCGTTGCATGGTAATAGTCTTTCAAACGGCGAATGAAAGGCGTTTTTTTGGGGTTGCTTTTATTCGTTCCATAGACATCGTTCAGCATGCAGATTAAGAAGAAGACCGATTGCACAATCTGAAAAAATAAAATAATTAAATAATTAAATAATTAAATAATCATTATGAAAATTTCCCAGAAAAAAACTAGTCTTCCAAATGGTATTATTTCTAATGCAAAGCGTTCCAAATTAAACACTTTTAAATTGATTCTGTAAAATTGGAAAATTTTATTAGAAAAGATTTGAAATTTTCTCATTTTCCAGTTACAATTTTGAAAATTCAATAATTTAAAAATCAAAGTAATTAAAACTGTATTATTTATAATTAAGAGCGTTCTAAATTGAAAAATTTCAGATTAGAAATTTTTTTAATGGAGAATTTTATTATAAAGGAGTTGGAATTGTAACATTTCTAATTCAAAGAATTTAAAACTACACGATATTATTTTGAATTAAAGAATCATAAATCTGAATAATTTAAGATTAAAATTTCAAAAATAGGACAAGTTAAATACTTTAAAAATGAAATATTTCCAGATAAGAATTTTGAAAATTCGAAACAACTTTCTACTGCAGATTAGACTTTTAGTTATAAATTTTATTATTTAGTTGAAAATTTAATTTTTTTGTTTATGGTTTTTTGTTTTGTTTAATTTATCTGTCTTAGGAGAAATTTCATCTTTCTTAAATAAAAATGTAACTTTCTGCTTGAAAATTCAACTATTTTTTAAAAAGTTTTCCCTTTTTTATTTAAAAATTCACCTGCTTTAGCAGAAATTACACCTTTCTTGGATGAAAATGAAACTGTTTTGTTGAAAATTGAACAATTTTCTTAAGTCATTATTTTTGTTTGAAAATTCTACTGTTTAATATAATATTTGGGCGTTGAAAAAAAAAACTAAAATATTTTTTGGATGAAAATTTTACTATTTTTGAAAATTTGTTTTTATTTAATGAAAAATCCATTTATTTCAAGAAAAATATCATCTTTTGGAAAAATATGCAACTATTTCTTAGAGAATTAAACTATTTAGTTAAAAATTCATGCATTTTGGTTGAAAGAATTCGTCTTTTTCGATTGAAAATTCAACTTTTTTCGTAAAAAAATTATTTTCTGTTATAAAAAATTTAACTTTTGATTTTGCAGTCAACTGGAATCTTTTTTGAATAAAGAATTAACTTTTTCTGTGATTAAAAATTCTTCTGTTTTAAGAGAAGTTTAATCTTTTTTGATATAAATGCAACTATTGGGTAGAGAATTCCAGAATTTTGTTCAAAAGTAATCCTTTTTGTTTAAAAATTCGCCTTCTTGGATTGAAAATTCAATAATTCTTCTTTGCTTGAGTATCAAGCGAAAAAGAATTATATTTAACCAAAAAGTTAAATTTTCATTAAAAAAAAAAAGAAATTTCTTCTATCTATTTGTTAAGAAATCACTTTTTTTGTTAAAGATTAATATTTAAAGTTGAAAATTCATCTCTTTGGTTAAGAGTTTAATTATTTTGCTGAAAACTAATCTTTTTTAATTGAAAATTCAACTACTTGGGTAAAAGGTGAACTACATTGTTAAAAATTAATTTTTTTGATTGAAGGCTTAAGTCTGGTTGAAAATTTAACTGTTCAGTGGAAAAAGACATTTTTTTGCAATTCATTTTTTAATAAAAAATGAAACTTTTCCGTTTTTTAAGATTGATATTTTTTAGTTGAAAATTCGCCTTTTTTGGGAAAAAATTTTTTAGTTTAGAATTTTCACTTTTGTTGGGTAAAAATGCATCAGTTTCGTGGAAATTTATTTTTTTTGTTGAAGTCATATTTTTTATTTGAAAAGTCAATTTTTTTAGAGAAAATCCGTCTTTTGGCTTGAAGTATAAACAATTTAGATAAACTTTTTTTCTTAAGTGAAAAATATTTAATTGTTGAAAATTCGTTTTTTGGTTATAAAATTCCTCATTTTTTTTATAAATTTCATCTTTTTTAATTGAAATATAAACTATGACACGTTTTTGTTAGAAACGTATTTTTTTAATTGAATATTAAACTATTATGTTAAAAATTCAATTATTTTGTTGAAAATTCCAGTATTTTGTTAAAAAGCCATTTTTTACAGTAGAAAAGACATTTGTTTGTTTGAATTGATTTAATAAATTTGAAAATTTTTATATAAAATACTGTTTTAATCCATTTATAAAATATTCTATGTTAAAAGTATCACAAGATCAAAATACTGCAATTTTAATTCGAATGATTTGAAATGAAAAATTCGTCAAGGAAAAAGCACAAATTAAAAATTTTTAGGTTATGTTATAGAGTTTATACGCCATAAATTGGAATTTTAAAACAAAAATAATTATACATTGAACAAAGATTTTAAATTTTTGAATAGATTTAGATATTATGTTAACGTTTTTCATAGGAAATCCTTTATTAAAAGCAAAAAACATTAGATTTTAAATGTTCATAATTTACAACAATTTTAGGTTATGTTATAGCGCTTCACAATAAAATTGGTGTTTTGAATAAAAAATTATTACAATTTGAACAAGATTTAGTACTTTGAAAAATTTTGAAAGAATGTTGTCTTTTTCGTCGGAAATTGGTATTTAAAAAATTCAGATTTTAAAGAAGATTCACAAATTTTAACAAGTGCGGGTTATGTTAGGGTTTTACGCCAAAAATTGATTTTTTAAATAAAAATCATTATAGTTTCAATCAGATTTTTCATTTTTAAACAGTTTCGGGTCATATTAACGTTTCGACTGGAAAAAGTTTTTTTTAAATGCAATAATCATTAATTTTCCAAATAATAAATATAAAATATAAAACATAAATAAAAAATGTAAACTCTGTTAATTAAATGAACGTGAAAACTCAAATAAATTAGTTAAAAATAATGAAAGGTGCTCATAACAATAATAATTTAGTTCTACAATCGTAACAGTTTATAATACAGAATTTTTTCAGATATTTTGGTTTGTACTTTCAACATTTCGATTGCAATTTTTTTTCTTTTTTTATAATTTTCTAGTTAAAAATTAATATGCCTCAGTTGAAAATAAGCTTTTAGTTGAAAATTCAACTTTTATGTAGAAAATTAATATTTACTGTTGCAATAATTTAACTTTTTTATTGAAAATTCGTATTTGCGGCTCGAAAATTTAACAATATGGCAGAAAATTCAACAATTTGGTATAGAAAATGTAATTCTTAGGTCAAAAGTTGAATTACTTTGTTAAAAATTCAATTCTGTTGTAATTTTGATCGGAATTCGTTTTAAGTACAAAATTAATTTTTTCGTTGAAAATTCAACTGTTTGGTAAAAAATTAATCTGTATTAGTTTAACAATCAAGTAATTTGTTGAAAAATCGTTTTTTGATTAAATTCAATTGTTTTCATTTTTTTTAATATCAACTATTACATTTTTGGTGGAAAATTAATCTCTTTGGTTGAAAATTGAACTATTTTATTGCCAAGGATTTTTTTTAGTTGGAAATCAACTATTTTACCTGAAAAAGTTAAATATTCTATTTTTGGCTAAAAACTTCTCTTTTTAGGATGAAAATTTAACTATTAGGTTGAAAATTTATTTATTTTGTTGAAAATTCATCTTTTTTTGTTTATAGAATTTATGAAAATAAAACCAAGAATGAAGTCACCAAATTTGGACAAGCACTATAAAATATTCCTATTTTAATTTGAAAAAAGAATCTCTTTAAAAAAATCCCAACAAAGAAAAAAAAGTTGGACAAAAATAAAAAAGAGGAAAGAGAATTGAGAACGGAACCAACAAAATTCCCTTCAATTTGATGTGTTTGGTTGCCTTCTCATTTTTCTTTATTTTTTTTAAGATGGATCTTTTTTCAAATTACAATAGAAACAATTTTTTCGTTAAAAATTCAACTGCTTGATGAAAAATTATTCTATTTAAGTTCAGCATTAATATGTTTTGTTGAAAAATCGTTTCTTTTTTTGGTTTAAACTCTATTTTTAATTTTAATTTTTAATAAAAATCCTTATGGGTGAAATATCAACTATTAGATTTTTGGTTGAAAATTCATTTCTGACTGAAAATTCAACTTTGTGGTTAACTACTTTCTTAAAAATTTCATGTTTTTGACTGAAGATTCATAATTTTGCTAGAAAGATCATCCCTTTGTTTCAAAATTGAACTATTTCGATGAAAATGCTTTTTTTTAGTTGAAATAAATTTTTTTGATTTAAATATGTAGTGGAAAATTAATCTGTTTTACTTAATGAATATAAATATTTTGTAAAAAAACTCGTGTTTTGGTTCAAATAAATTATTTTTAATTTAAAATAAAAATATTTTTCTTTAAATATAAACTATAACATATATTGTTGTTAAAAATTCATATTTTCAAACTGAAAATGAAAATCCTTGTAGGGACTACTTTCTTTAAAATTTATTACTTACATTGATGATTCATAATTTTAGTAGAAAATTCATCTCTTTGACTCAAAATTGAACTGTTTTGTTAAAAATTCTTTTTATCTGATTGAGTTTATTTTTTAATTGAAAATCCGTTTTTTAAATGAAAATTCAACTATTCCATTTTTCGAGAAAAATTGAATCTTTTAGTTTAAAAGTTCAATTATTTGGTTGAAAATTTAATTTAATTTTCATGGTTAAAGATTTACCGCTTTGGTTACAAATTCAAGTATCTGGTTAAAATTCAACTATTTTGCTAAAATTATTTTTCGTTATTGGCTGGGAAATCTATTTTGGTTAAGAATTCAATGATTTTGTTGAAAATTTTTCTGTTTTGTTTCAATTCAACTGTATTTTTTTTTTATTTAAAATAAAATTCTTTTCTTCATTATAATATTAAATATTACACTGTTTGTTGAGAATGAATTATTTTTGGTTGAAAATTAAACTTCTTGTTTGAAAGTTGAACTACTATGTTAATTCATAACAAATTACGTAAGATGGGAGGGGG
>NC_046665.1:124129850-124152380 GCF_010883055.1 Belonocnema kinseyi | reverse complement strand
GTTTAATTTCACAACCCCTATTCAAGTTTAGAAATTTTTTTTTGCGTTTTTTTTATTTTATGTGGAAAGAGATAACATAAAAAATTTGTTTTTAAAAATTATTATTCATAAAGCGCAGGACTGAATTCAAAATTTTATTTCATGCCTTCTGAACAGGTAGGGTGACAATATTAATTTTGGGCCATTTTTTAAATTTGATCTTAAATTCATTTCTGAATATTTTTTTTTAATTCGATTACATCATGTACAGTTCTGTCAATTGATAAAATAGGAAAATAGGTTTTATTTTATTTTAAAATAATAATAATAATAATAATAATAATAATTTCAAATATGCCTCGGGCAATATAGGTTTAATTTATGGTTTATGATAGTTTGATGCTCGTCACTGGTCTGACCTCAAAGGTCTTCTAGCATCATTCTCACGGTTACATAATACGATCCGGATCGGTAAGGATAAGTAAGTATAAGTATGAAAGGGGAAAACGTAAAATGCCACCGCACAATTTCTATCTACATTCTACATGAAAAACCGGAATGTAAATATTTTTATATTTTAAATGCACATCTTACAAAAACTGAAAAGAAGAAAAAGAAGAAAAAGAAGAAAAAGAAGAAAAAGAAGAAAAAGAAGAAAAAGAAGAAAAAGAAGAAAAAGAAGAAAAAGAAGAAAAAGAAGAAAAAGAAGAAAAAGAAAGAAAAGAAGGAAAAGAAGGAAAAGAAGAAAAAGAAGAAAAAGAAGAAAAAGAAGAAAAAAGTAAAGAAAAGGTAAAAAAGAAAGAAAGGGGATGAGAGAGAGCGAGATGTGGAGGGGCGTGAGACACAGAGACATTTTTTAAATAAATTAAATTCCATTGAACTGCTGAAACTGCATTTCTGATTTTAACTTGCAGTTGGAGCATGGTTTCTTTTACAGTTAATTATTGACAGTGCTAAAATGGCTAAGTTTTAAGAAGAACTTGTAGTCTAATGTTTACAAATTAGGAGGGGCGTCCGAAGTGATAATTTGAAAAGAGGAAAGAAAAAAGAAAAAGTAAAAGAAAGAAAGGAGAAAGAAAAAGAGAGAAAGAAAGAAAAGAAGAAAGAAATAAAGAAAGAAAGAAAAAAGAGAGCAAGAAAAGAAGAAAGAAAGAAAAAGTAACATGTCTCAAATAAATGAAATTAAAATTTTTTTAATTCAACTAAATGATTGAACAAATGTTAACAATTATTTATTTATTTTAAAGTAAAGTCTTACAAAAACTAACTGATAAAAAGCAAAGAAGCAGAAAAATAAAAGAGAAAAAAATAAAATAAAGGAAAGTCAGAAGAAGAGAAATGAAAAAAATAGGATTAAAGAATAAAGAAAATACAAAAGAAGAAGAAAGATATATTGAAGAGGAAATTAGTAGAGAAAAAGTTTTTTCTCTTCTTTTTCTTTGCTTTTCTTTTTTTCTTTTACTTTTCTTGTCTTTTTTTTCTTACGCTTTTTCTTTACTTTTTCTAAGTTATTTTTTATAAGTTGTGTCTAAAACATAAATAAATAAATATCAACATTTTTTTGAACATTCAGTTAAAATTAGAAAATCCATTTATTTGAGAAATGTTACTTGTTCATCTATAAGAAAATAAATGAGAAAGTAACATTTCTCAAATAAATGAAATTAAAGAAATGGATTTTCTAATTTTAACTGAATGTCCAAAAAAACCTTAACATTGACTTATTTATGTTTTAGTCACATCTTATAGAAAATAACCTCGAAAAAGTAAAGAAAAAATGTAAGAAAAGTAGAAAAAAATAAATAAAAGCAAAAGAAAAGAAAAGAAAAAGAAAAAGGAAAAGGAAAAGAGAAAGGAAAGAGAAAGGAAAGAGAAAGGAAAGAGAGAAAAAAGAGAAAGAAAAGAAAAAGAAAAGAAAAAGAAAAAAGAAGAGAAAAAGAAAGAAAAAAGAAAGAAAAGAAAAACAAAAGAAAAATAAAAGAAAAAGCAAAGAAAAAGAAAAGAAAAAGAAAAAAAAAGAAAAAGAAAAGAAAAGAAAAGAAAAAGAAAAGAAAAAGAAAAGAAAAAGAAAAGAAAAGAAAAAGAAAAGAAAAAGAAAAGAAAAAGAAAAGAAAAAGAAAAGAAAAAGAAAAGAAAATAAAAAGAAAAGAAAAAAATAAAAGAAAAAGAAAAGAAAAAGAGAAGAAAAAGAAAAGAAAAAGAAAAGAAAAAGAAAAGACAAGAAAAGAAAAGAAAAAGTAAAGAAAAAGAAATGAAAAAGAACAGAAAAAGAAAAGAAAAAGAAAAAGAAAAGAAAAAAAGAAATTAAAATAAATGGAGAGGAAAAAGAAAAGAGGAAGAAAAAAAGAAAGAAAAGTAAAAGGAAAAGATTTCTCATTGAATGTAGCTGTGGTGCTAAAAATCAGATATCAGCAAAATAATAGTTACAGCAATATTTTTTGTAATAAAATTTCCTCTTGCTATGACTTCATAATTGTTTGTTTTTTTATTAAGGAATTTTAATAATTGATGGCTCATTTTTTAGAGGGAACATTCTCAACAAATCTACTGTTTCCAACTTTAAATATCAATTTTCCTATGGCTAAAATCATTTAAACATTTTTTTAAACAAAGAATTTTTTTAACAAATAATTATATTGAAAGAATATTTACTTATATTAAAAATAAGCATCGATTTATTAAAATTCAACCATTTTTTAGATTGGAAAACAGCGCCAGTAAAGAAATTCAATTAGGAAAACTATTTTTTAAATAATTAGTTTTCGTAAGCTTTAAGCTTTTTTCATATAAATAAAGTATTTCCTTTCATAAGAAATTCTTTTTATACGATAATATGATTTCGATTCTTGAATTCATAGATAATTTTTTTCAGACATGCTTTTTTCCAGTTATAATTTATCAAAAATAGTGTTTTTTTATTCAAAGAATTGTTTCTTTTGATATTTAAGTACAATATTATGATGAATTGTACCTGAAAAATGTTTATTTATTTTTTAGTGATACTAACCCCGTCCCAGAAGGTGAGAAATTTGAATTTTCCACCATAAGCGCCATGATTCCTCCCGACACCTTTTGGTATAACGACGTATGTATAATCATAGAAGACTGCAAATGCGAATTGCAGGCATGCAATCGCATGAAATCCAAATAAAAGAGTTTCTCGCATCTTCGATACGATTCTGTAATATTTTTCCTCTTTTCCTACATGCGAGAAATTGTCTCCTTTTGTTACAAAATCGCAACTATTCTACCCAGCTGAAGAATCCTGTACATGATCCTCCGAGGTTCCTGTACAGGATCCTCCCAGGTTCCTGTAAAGGCTCCTCCGAGTTACCTGTACATGATCCTCCAAGTTGCCCGTACAGGATCCTCGAGACGCCCCGTACAGGATCCTTTGAGTTGCATGTACATGATTCTCTGAGTTGCCCGTACAGGCTCCTCCGAGATTCCTCTACAGATCTTCCGAGGTTATTCCGAGATTCCTGTACAGGATCCTCTGGGTTGCCTGTATAGGAACCTCCGAGTTGCCTGTGCAGGATTCTCCGAGTTGCCCGCACAGGGTCCTCCAAGTTGCCTGAACAGGATCATCAGTGTTTCCTGTGCATGATCTCCCGAGTTTCCTGTACATGATCTCTCGAGTTGAATGTACAGGATCCTCCGAGTTACCTGTATAGGATCCTCCGAGGTTCCTGCACAAGATCTTCCGAAGTTTTTCCGAGAATCCTGTACAGGATCCTCCGAGGTTCCTAAACAGAATTTTTCAAGGTTTCTGTACAGGATCCTCTGAGGTTTCTACAAACGATTCCCCGCGTTGCCTGCACAGGAACCTCTCAGTTTCCTGCACATGCTCTCTCGAGTTGCATGTACAGGATCCTCCGAGTTGCCTGTATAGAATCCTCTGAGTTCCTATAAGGGATCTTCGGAGGTTACTGTACAGGTCCTCCGAGTTGCATGTACAGCAACCTGCGAGTTGCCTGTACAGTATTCTCTGGGTTGCCTGTATAGGAACCTCCGAGTTGCCTGTACAGGATCCTTCGAGTTACCTGTACAGGATCCTCCGAGGTTCCTGTCAGGAATTTTCAGCTGCGTAATACCAGAGTGTCTACTCAAATTATCAAAAAAATTCCCTGACAATTTGAGGGTTTTTTTCGGGTATCTCAAGTTTTTTCCCCAGGTTTTACAGGTCTTTATACAGAAAATTTCAGGACTTTTCCATGTTTTTCAAGAGAAAAATACACATTTTTCCAGGAACCTTTTTTTAAAGTGAAATAATGCTTTTCATAAAATATAGTAGAAATTGTAGATCAAAAAAATTTTTTTGGTGATTGCTCATTTTGATTAAACATCTACCGAAAACTGTTGCAGTTTCCAACGAAATAATTGAATTATTTAGAAAACAATTAAATTATTAACAAAAAAGGTGAATTTTAAATCCAAAAGGAAGATTTTTTTGACCAAATAGACGAATGCTGAACAAAACAGTTGGAATTTTCAACCAAACAGCTCAATTTTCAATCAAAGAGTTGAATTTAACAAATGAAAATTATTAAATTTCCCACAAAAGACTTAATTTTTTAAATAAATAGTTATGTTTCAATTTAAAAAGATGAATTCTCAACTAAAAAGACGAATTTTTAACCAAAAAAATTATTTTTGTACTACGAAAAACAACTATTTAATGAAAAACAGAAATTTTGAAATAGTTAAATTTTCAACTAAAAAACATATATTTTAAGTGAAAACAAATTTCAGCAAAATAGTTGAATTTTCAATTCTGCAATGAAGAGAATAAATTTTTAATAAAGTAGGTCAATTTTTAACGCAAAAATGAATTTTCTACAAAAAAGAAGATTTTTCAGCAAAGTAATTTAATTTTCAAACAAAGAAATAAAATTTTAATTAAAATGTTTAATCTTTAACTGGAATAGATGAATTTTAAACCAAATTTTCTACGAAAAAAGATGATTTTTTAACAAAATACATGAATTTTCAACTGAAAAAGACAAACCTTAAAACAAATATTTAAAGTTTGAACTAGAAAATGTCAATTTGCAATAAAAATGGAAAAGTTAAATTTTCAGTTAAAAAAATTAATGATAAATCTTAAACTGAAATAGTAGAACTTTAAACAAAAAATAATAATTTTTTACCAAAAAAAAAAATGATTTTTGAACAAAGTAAATAAATTTTTAACTAAAAAAGACCAAATTTCAAAGAAGCAATTGAATTTCGAAATAAAGAATATCACTTTCCAACAAAAAACACAGATTTTCAACCCAAAAGTTGAATTTTAAACTGAAAAAAATATAAATTTTTAACCAAAAATGGAATAGTAAAACTATAAAGGAAAAAGATTAATTTTTAATTAAAATAATGAATCTTTAATTAAATTTGTCAAATTTTTAATTGAAAAAATGAATAAATTTCAAAAGAAGAAGATTAATTTTCTCTCACAAAAGGCGATTTTTCAACATAATACATACATTTTTAATTTAAAAAGATAAATTTTGAAACAAATAGTTGACTTTTGAACTAAAAAATACCAATTTTCCACTAGAAAAAAATATTTTTCGAAGAAATAGTTAAATTTACAAAAAAGTGATGTTTTTTCAACTAAGATTATGGATATTTATCTAAAATAACTGAATTTTGTAAAAAAAAAAACTGATGAATTTTCAACTACTATCATTAATCTTTAACTAGAATAATTAATTTTTCAACCAAAAAGATGAATTTTCAATCAAGAAGATCAATTTCTACCAAAAAATACGAATTTTCAACTAAAAATCATAATTTTCAACAAAAAATTGAATAGTTAAATTTTTAGTTAAAAAAAATCATGTTCAACTAAAAAGATGAATTTTTAACTTAAATTATGGAATGTTCAACTCGCATAGTTAGATTTTCAGCTTAAAAAAATTAATTTTAAACAACAAAAAATTAATATTTAACAAAATAGTTAAATATAGTAATATAAAATTTCCTTTGGAAATGAAAAATCATTGTTATTGAATTTTATTTTGAAATTAAAAAAAAAAATTAGGCACGCTCTAGAAAAAATTCCCCGACATAAAAAAAAATGTCTTGACATTTCGTAGGTTTTGCAGGTATATCAAAATACAAAGGAGCAAGAATTTTGCAATGCTTGATTTGCATTTTTCAAGGCTGATCATTCGGACCAAGATCGTTTGAATTAGAGTTTCGGAAGGTCTCTAGAATTTACTTTACATTCAATTTTTTCGCACCTAAGATACGTTTTCGTAACCCTCTTTTTTAATAATTTTTTTTTTTTTAGAAACAGTTACATAATCTGATTATCCTGTCTAGACATCCTATCCTTTTTAATAGAATTGATTCCAAATTGTTGTTTTTTTTTAAATATCAGGGAATCATTTTCTTCTTAAAATTTTCTTTAATCAAAAAATTAAAAAAAATTGTCGTGTCAGTAACAAAAAAATTACCTGTACCGATTACAAGATTTCTGTGGAAATTTTATTTGATCTAGGTTTTATTTTTAAAAATCTAATTTTAAGCGTTTAAAAATGAATAATATGTCAAAAACAATCAGGGAAGATTTTAAGAATATTTTTAATTTTTCAGGATTTTATACAATTTTAGAAAAACTATTAATTATTTCAAAAGATATTTCAAAGTTTTAGAAGTTTTTAGAGGATTCAAAAGTAATTTAAAATTTGAAAAGGTTTGAAATCAAATTTTCAAACTTTTTAAGGAGTTTTGAAGGTTTTAAGAAAATGAAAAATTTTCTTAAGATTTCTAGAAACATTTTTTTAGATTTTTTATTTTATAACATTTATTTTAAGAGAAGATTTGAAATTTTTTGAAAAAATTAAATCGATAATCGTCAAAAACGAATCAACGAATGTCAAGATGATTTTAAAAATAATTCGAATCGGTTAAAAAGATATTTCGGAAGTTTTGAAGGGAATAAAAATATTTTAAAATTGAAAATTTTTCGAAAATTTACAAATTTTTTTAAATTTGTCCCAAGCATCAGAAAGTCTTAAATAGCTTTTAAACTGACTCAAATTTATTCTAAAATTTGGTAAAATCCTGTAATAAACAAATAAATAAACAAATAAATTTAAAAAAATAAATATATATTCGAAATTTTTATTTTTTACGAAAAATTATTTTCCCATCAAAATATAATTTGCATAATTTTTGTTCTTGAATAAAAAATGTTTTTTTTTTTTGTTGAAAATTAGGCTTTAAATAAAAATCTTTTTGTTTTTGTTAATTATTATAAGATTAGAAGATTTCTGGGGACAATTTAATTGGTTTAGGTTTTATTTAGAAAAAATTATTTTTAAGCTTTGAAAAATTAAAAATATGTCAAAAACAATTTGGAAGATTTTAAGAATACTATTTTTAATTTTTCAGGACTTTAAACAGTTTTAAGAAAACTATTAATTATTTCAACAGATATTTCAAACTTTTAGAAATTTTAAGAGAATTCAAAAGTAATTTAAAATTTGAAAATATTTAAGATTTTTGGAATTTTTTTTAATGATTGTTTATTTTACAACATTTATTTCAAGAGAACATTTTAAAATATTTTAAAACATTTAAAAAAAGTAGAATATTGTCAAAAACGAATAAACGAATTTACAAAATATTTTTTTATTTTTTCCAAGCACCAAAAAGTCATAAATATCTTTTAAACCTAGGGAAATTATAAAAATTTATATAACATTAAAGCAACATTGCTATTCGAAATTTTTAGTTTGTACGAAATATGATTTTACCTTCAAAATATAATTTGCATAATTTTTATTTATTTATTTGAATTAAATTCTTTTTGTTTTTGTTGAGGATTTAAATATTTTGCTAAAAATTGGTCTTTTTCGGGTGATTTAAACTGTTTTTTATTTTATTTTACATTTTTCGTTGGGAATTAATTATTTTTGTTTGAAAATTTGAATATTTATTTTCAACCTAAAAATATTAAATTTCCATAAATTTTGAAACAGTTGAAGGGAATAAAACAAAAAATCAAATTTAAACCAAATATGTAGTTTAATAAATATTAGGAAAAAAAATTCTCAAAAAAAATTGTCCCACCCAATAATTGAATTTCCAACTTAAAAAGGATAAATTTCCAAACAAAATTAGAATATTTTAATTTTCGGATAAAGAAATTAAATTTTAACAACAAAAAAATGCATTTTTAACCAAAAAAAAAAAAGAAGAATTTTCAATAAAGTAAATAATTTGCAACAAAATTGTTGAATTTTGAAGGGAAAAAGTCAAATTTTCTACAAAAAAAGTGGAAATTTCAATTGGAAAATATGAATATTTATCTAAAAAGTTAAGTAATTTAATTTAAATAATTGTTTTAATTTAACCACAAAAACGTGAATTTCTGAGCAAGTAGGTGAATTTTCAAAAATAAAAAATTAATAACCAAAAACATGAATTCTCTACTAAGAAGATTAATCTTCTAGAAAAAAAACGAATTTGCAAAAAAATATATTTATTTTCAATAAATCTACCAAATATTCTACAAACAGTTGAATTTTCAAGCCGAAATAGTTTAATTTTCTTCCAAATGGTTGCATTTTTAATCAAAAACTTGAATTAAAAAAAAAGAATAATTTTTAAACAAATGTTTGAATTTTCAAGCAAAAAAGATTAGTTTCCTTTTAAAAATTAACTAAAAAATTAATTTCAAAGCCAAATAATTGACTTTCATTTTCAAATTATAAATCTTCAAACAAAAAAATTAATTTTTTAGGAAGTAGTTTCATGAATGTTTTTTTTTTTAACCAAAAAAAGAATCTTCAAATTTTCGGTTAGATAAGTTAATTTATTATTTATTTATATAATTTATTATATACTATTTAACTAAAAAAAAGAATATTTAAATTTTCCAATAAAAAATTTAATTAAATTTAAACAAATGAATTTTCATCCAAGAAAATTAATTTTTCACGAAAAAAAAGAATTTTCAATAAAATACATAATTTCCAACAAAATTGTTGAATTTGGAAGATAAAAAGTCGAATTTACTACAAAAAAATTCGAATTTTCCACCCGAAAATATTATTTTGACGCAGAAAAGTTAATTTTCTATGAAAGTTTAATTTTTGATAAAATGGTTGAATTTTGAACCAAAATTTTTTATTTTAAACTAAAAATTTAATTTTAAACTGAATTCTGGAATTTTCAAGGCGAAAATATAAATTTTCTACAAATAAGTGGAAAGTTCTATTTGAAAATAATGAATATTTAAGAAATATTTTTTAACCAAAAATTAAATCTTCAAATTTTTAGGTGAATTTTCAAACATAAATAATTAATTTGTAAGCAAATAGTTACATTTTGTAACCAAAAAGACAAATTCTCTACCAAGAAAATTAATTTTCTACAAAAAATACGAATTTTCAACAAATCTAGAAAATATTCTACAAAACGGTTAAATTTTCAAGCCGGAATAGTTTAATTTTCATCTAAATGGTTGAATTTGTAACAAAAAAATTGAATTTAAAAAGAAAGTTTCAATTTTCGAGCCAAGAAATTAATCTCCTGGAAAAAAATGAACTTTTCTATTGGAAAATATAAATATTCAATTAAAAAGTTCATTTACAGTCAAAAAATAGACTTTTCTATTGAAACGATGAATCTTAAATCAGCAAAATTATTTCTTTAGAAAGTAGTTCAATTTTAAATCAATTAGCTGCTTTTTCAACTAAAATGAGGAATCTTAAAAAAATTCAATTTAAAAATCAATAAAAAAACAATGTTTATAAATTAAATTTTCAAGAAAAAAGTTAATTTCCAACCAGAAAAAGATGACTATTTCCGCCATAAAATAAGAATTTTTTATGAAAAGATGAATTTTTAACAATTTAAATTAAACAGAAAAATAAGTACATTTTTAACAAAACAATTCAAGCCCAATAGATGAATTTTTAATCAAGAAAAATTAATTTAAAACCAAATATTTGAATTATCAACTAAAAAAGACATTTGCTGAACAGAAAATGAAATCATCAAATTTTTAGTTTAAACAGTTAATTTACAACAATAAAAAACGAACTTTTAACAACAAAAAACATTTTTGACCAAAAAAGATTAATTTTTTGCAATAAAATATGAAATTTCTACAAAAAGACGAATTTTCAACCAGTTGAATTAAACAAACAAAAAAATAATTAATTTTTGATAAAATAATTCAAAACCAACCCAATAAATGAGTTTTCAATCAAGAAAGAAGATTTTCAACCAAATAGTTGAATTTTCAAGTAAAAAAGATATTTTTTTTTTAACAAAAAACTCGATTTTTTAACCAAATAGTTGAATTTTAAACTAAAAAAGAAATTTTCTGAACAAAAAATGAAATAGTAAAATTCTTAGTTAAAAAATTTAATTTCCAACAAAAAGTAAACAAATTTTCAACCAAAAAAAGACGGATATTTAACTGCATAATTGAATTTTCAGCAATAAAAGATCAATTTTTGAAAAAATAGGTATTAATGTTCTACTAAAAATTATGATTTTTCAACAAAATACATAAATTCTCAGCAAATTAACAAAACGGTTAAATTTTCAGCTCCAAATCGTTTAATTTTTAACAACATGTTAAAATTTTTGACCCGAAAATATAAATATTCAAATAAAAAATTAATTTCCAACCAAATAGTAGACCAAAAAATATGAATTCTAAGCGGAATAAATAATATTTGTTATTCCAACCAAAAGATTTTTATTTCAAATAAAAAACAATTCAATTCATAACCAAGACAAAAATAATTTTTAACAAAATAAGTAAATTTTCAGCCAAAGAGATGAATTTTCAATAAAAAAATAATTTCTAACAAATTAGATTAACTTTTCAGTAAGTGGTTGGATTTTTGACATAAAAATGTTTAATTAGATTTACTTTCAACAAATGAATTATATTTTTTTATTTTTTCAAAAATTAAATAATTAGCTGAAAAAATTATTTTATTTCGTGGTTTATTTGTTCAAAAACGCCGAAGGTAATGTACATTTTTATTATTTAGAATACAAAACTGTTGGTTACACAACTCGCTCATGTATATTTTAAGTCTTATCTTGTCCTTAAATTCAAATAAATGAGAATTAATATTTTATGCGCACATGAAAAAAGTACAGAAATACCCAATTTCTGCGAATTTCACAGGAGAAATACTTCAGAAAAAATTATTTTCAGGTTGAACTTGTTTATTTAAGAAATTTTTAAATGGATTTTTATGTTTTAGATTCAAGTTTAGACAAAAACTTAATTTTTGCAATATTAATAATCAAGAGATGATTTATTTCTCTAAATATACATTAAAAACTTCTTTGATTACGGTTTATTCGAAAATATTTTTTTTTAGAAATAATATAGGTATTACTTTTGTAAATTAATTTTTCTCTAGATTATTTTAATTTGGGCACAACCCAATTCTTTTTCAATGAAGAAAAATGACTTTTTTTTAATCGGATAGATTAAAATTAATTTATAAATAGTTGAATTTTTTTACATAAAAAAATTTTTAATAAATTAAAAAATTCAACAGTTTGTAAGATTTTTCGATACAAAAAAAGTTTTTTTTAAATTTAAAAACAATTCTAGTCTGTTTCCTTTACTAAAAGAAAAAAATTGAATTAAAAAAATTACCTCTTCAATTTTTATCTCTTAGTGAAAGAAACACTAGATTTTTTTTAATTAAAAAAAAAAACTTTTATTGGTATTGGAAAATCTTTCAAACTTTTGGATTTTTTTTCAATTTTGAACAATCCTTTCCCCATTTTCTAAAGAATTCCTCTTTTGTTCTCTTATTTCAAAGAAACTATTATACTGTTAAATATTTTTTTGAAATTCATATCTTTCAGTAAAACAGTATTTTTGGTTGCGAATTTAATTATTTTATTAAAAATTCACCTTTTTGGACGAATTTAGCTGTGTTTTTATTTCAAATTAATATATTTTTTAAATAAAATATTAACAATTACATTTTTGGTTTAAAATTATTTTTTTTTGTAAATTCAATGATTGGTGGAACCACTTCGTTAAAAATTATTTTTTGAAACTGAAAATTCAATTAAGGTTGAAAATTTATGCGCTCTTTTGAAAATTCGTCTTATTTTTGATTTAATGCAACTGTTTTTTATTATTCAAATATTCAAAAAAATATTATATTTTTCATTAAAAATTAAACTTTCTTTTTATAAAATGCAGCTGCCGGGTTGAAAATGAAACAAATTTGTTGAAAAATTATTTATTTTTTTCAACGATTCATAACTTTAGTTTAAAATTCATCTTTTTGGTCAAAAATTTAAGTATTTGTTTGTAAATTCTGTTTTTCTTTAATTAAAATTAGTTTTTATAAACTGCAATTTCAACTATTCCAGTGGAAGATTCATAATTTCGGTTGAAAATTCATATTTTTTACTTAAAAATTTAAGTAATTTTCTAAAGATTCGTCTTTTTTATTTGCATCAATAGTTTTGATCTAAAATAAAAATATTTTGTTAAAAATGTTAACTATTATACTATTTGTTGAGAAATAATATTTTTCTGTTAAAACTTCATAAAATTCGTTCAAAGTTTAACTGATTAAAAACAATTAATTTCTTTGACTAAGCATTATTTAATTTAAAATTTATTTTTTCAACACAAAATGAATTTTCTAAAAAACTTATTTTTCATTGAAATTTAACTGCTTTCATTTAAAACTAGAATGCTTTGTTTTTAAAATATTAACTATTATATTGTTCGTTGAGAAATAATATTTTCTGTGGAAATTTCATTTAATTCGTTTAAAGTTGAACTAATTTGTTAAAAATTAATTCATTTGCTTACAAAATATTTTTTCAACATAAAAATATATTTTTTTAACTCAAAATTGATGAATTTTGTAAAAAATGCTTATTTTTTAACTAAAGAAATTGTTTGTTTAAATATCAACTATTGTATTATTTCTTGAGAAACAATATTTTTTGGTGAAACTTAATAATTAAAATTTAAAAATTTTGTAATTTAAATGAATTTACACAAATTAATTCTTAAATTAAAAATTTATTTTTTTAACTCGAAATTGACGAATTTTGCGAAAAATTCGTATTTTTTAGTGGAATTTAACTTCTTTGATTTAAAATAAAAATATTTTGTTGTTAAAAATATCAATTATTATACCACTTGTTTGAGAAATAATATTTTTTGTTAAAACTTCATATAATTTGTTTAAACTTGAACTAATGTGTTAAAAATATATTTATTTGGTTAAAAAATCATTTTTTAAATTGAAAATTAATTTTTTAAACTAAAAATTGATAAATTTTCTAAAAAATTCGTATTTTTTAGTTGAACTTAAATATTTCGATTAAAACTAATTTGTTAAAAAAGTATTCCTTTTGTTGAAGATTTATCACTTGTGTTGAAAAATTAACTATTTTGTTGAAATTATTATTTTTTTAGTTAAAAGTTAATTTTTTAACTCAAAATTCATTTTTTTAAATTTGAATTCAACTGTTTTGATTTAAAATTTATTATTATTTTTTTAAATATGAACTATTATATTATTTCTTCAGAAACAATATTTTTGTTTAAAACTTCATATAATTCGTTTAAAGTTTAACTAGTTTGTTGAAAATTAATTTTTAAAACTAAATATTGATGAATTTTGTGAAAAAATTCGTCTTTTTAGTGGTATTTAACTGCTTTGATTTAAAATTCAAATTTTTTCTTTAAACTATCAACTATTATATTATTTGTCGAGAAATAATATTTGTAGTTGAAATTTCAACTAATTTATTCAAAATTTATTCTTTTTGTTGAAGATTCATCTCTTTTATTGAAAAATTAAAATTAAAAAAATTAATTCAATTGAAAAACTAAAAATTACCATTATTTGTTAAAAACATAAACTCTTATATTATTTGTTGATAAATAATATTTTTTCTTAAAACTTCATATAATTCGTATAAATTTGAACTAATTTGTCAAAAATTAATTTCTTTGTTGAAAAATTAATTTTTTTAACTCAAAATTGATGAATTTTGTGAAAAATTCTTATTTTTTAGTGGAATTTAACTGCTTTCATTTAAAATAAAAATATTTTGTATTTGAAACATTAACTATTATATTTTTTTTTCGTTGAGAAATAATATTTTTGATTGAAACTTTAACTACCTTGTTGAAAGTTTGAACTAATTTGTTAAAAATTAATTTTTTTGTTAATTGAAGATTCATCTCTTTGGCTGAAAAATGAAATATTTTGTTTAAATTATTATTTTCTTAGCGGAAAATTAATTTTTTGACTCATAATTAATAAATTTTAGAACAAAAATTCACCCTTTTTAGTTGAATTTAACTGATTTTCATAAAAAAATCAATGTTTGTTTTGTTTTAGGTATCAACTATTATATTATTTGTTGGTAAATATTTTTTTTTCGTTAAAATTTTATTTAATTTGTTGAAAGTTGAACTAGTTTGTAAAAATTCACTTTGCTGTTTAAAATTAACCTTTTGGTCGAAAAATTAAATATTTTCTTGAAATTATTTATCATTTAAGTTAAAAATTATTTTTTTAAACTCAAAACTAATGAATTTTGATAGAAAATCTTGTTTGGTTGAAAATTCAAAAAACATAGTTAGAAAAAAAACGAGACGAAGGGAAAAATTAAACTATTTTGTTGAAAAAAAAAAAACTTGTAATCTTAGGAATTTAAAAGAAGTTATTCCCCTATTTTTATAAAATTAACCTTATTTTTCTCTGTAATCTGCTTTTTGAAACAAAAAATGAAAAAAATAATAAATAAAGAAATAATAATAAAAAATTGATAAATAATTTCGAGGAACTCATATTTGAATGCAGCATATTAAAGAGAATCTAAGACATCTTATACAATAACTCGTCTGAGCACATGTCTTTCAGTTCCTTGACCTTTCGCAACTACGAAACGATTTAGGTTGCTCTCATTGATAAAATAAAGATAATGTTGCTTCATCGATTACTTAATATACACATAACTTTAAAATATTATATAAATCTAATTTTTTTGTCTTCACAAAGTAATACAAGGAATATTTTTAGATTAAATTAAAATTTCTACAATTGTAAAAATGTAATTTTATCATAAAACAATAGTTTATTTATTTATTGGAAATTGGAAAGAAGCGACAGTAAAAAATACAATTATCTATTTATTTATATTCAATAAATAAATAAATAATTGAAACTTTTTTACTGGCGCTTTCTTCCAATTTAAGAAAATGGCTGAATTTTAATAATATCGAGGCTTATTTTTTAAATATAATTGTAAAAATGTGATTTAATCATGAAACAATCATGTATTTATTTATTGGAAATTGAAAAAAAGCGACAGTAAAAAAATATAATTACTTATTTATTTATATTCAATAAATAAATCATTGAAATTTTTTAATGGCGGTTTTTTAAAAAAAAAGGTTGAATTTTAATAAATCAATGTTTATTTTTTAATATAATTGTAAAAATGTAATTTTAATTTTTAAATTAATTGTTAAAAACAATTTAAATTTAATTTTTTTTAATTTGTAAAAATGTGATTTCATCATAAAACAATCCTTTATTTATTAATTGGAAACTGGAAAAGGCGCCAATTAAAAAATTAAATTATTTATTTATATTCAATAAATAAATAAATGAAACTTTTTTACTGGAGCTTTCTTCCAATTTAAGAAAATGGCTGAATTTTAATAATATCGAGGCTTATTTTTTAAATATAATTGTAAAAATGTAATTTTAATTTTAAAATTAATTATAAAAAATAATTTAAATTTAATTTGATTCAATTTGTAAGAATTTGATTTCATCATAAAACAATCCTTTATTTATTTATTGAAAATTGGAAAAAAGCGCGAAAAAAATTAAATTATTTATTTATATTAAATAAATAAACAATTGAATTTTTTTAATGGCGCTTTTCCAATTTAAAAAATATGGTTAATTTTACAATTTTTAAAGTTGTAAAAATGTAATTTCATCATAAAACAATCATAAAACAATTATAAAACTAATTCATTTCTTAAAATAAATCCATTTATTTACCTAAATTTTTTTTTATTTAAGCAAAAATAACTTCAAAATAAAAAAAAAATCTTCTAAACCAAAGAAAATTTTTCATTGAAAGCAAAAAACCATTTCTTTGAATTAAAGAAACTTTTTTTGACCAAGAGGCAATAAATATTATTCGTTGT
The DNA here is from genome assembly GCF_010883055.1 of Belonocnema kinseyi. Taxonomy (NCBI): domain Eukaryota; kingdom Metazoa; phylum Arthropoda; class Insecta; order Hymenoptera; family Cynipidae; genus Belonocnema; species Belonocnema kinseyi. The sequence goes on along the minus strand of NC_046665.1, from coordinate 124,136,188 downwards.
TTCGAAGACAAAAATAAATAATTTTTAAAGAAAAATGTAATATTTGGTACTTTAACCAACAAATGTTCTTTATTATATTTATTATTATTAATTTTAAAACAAAAGAGATTTTTTTTAATCCAAAAAGATTAATTTTCTGCAAAAATATTTTAAAATTTGACCCAAAAAAATGCATTTTCTTTATTGTATTATATTAAATCAGTCTGTATTTTTCAAACAAAAAATAAATTCAAAATGCAGAAATATTTTAATCCAGAAAAGTTGAATTTTTACCAAAAAAAATTTCTTTTTAGACCAAAAAAGATTTTAATTTTTAATAAAAAAAAAAGTTGCATTTAGTCAAAAATAAGAGGAATTTTGAAGAAAATACATAAATTTTTAACTTCAATTGAATTTTCGGTTTCAAAAATTTATTTTTAACAAAGTGGTTCCACCAAGTCATTGAATAAAAAAAAAGAATTATTAACGAAAAATGTAATTAGTTAGTATTACATTTTAAAAATAGTTTAATTTAAAATAAAAAAAGTTAAATTCATCCAAAAAAGACGAATTTTCCACAAAATCAAGTAGTTTAATTTTTAACAAAACAAAAAATTGTAACAAAAAAATTAATAGTTGATATTTCAGAGAAAAAATATTTTAAGTAATTTTAAATAAAAAACAGAAAAAATTCTTTAAAAAAAACGACGAATTTTCAACAAAAGAGGTGCTTTTTCAAGCAAAAAATTACATTTTTAACAAAGTAGTTCAACTTGTAGTTAAGCAGTTCAATTTTCAACCAATAAATATTTTTATTTTAAATCACAAACAGTTAAATTCAACCAAACAGACAAACTTTCAACCCGAAAACATTAATTTTCTATGAAATTGTTAAATTTTTAAGTAAAAAGTAAACGAATTTTTTTACAAATAATTAAAATTTTGAAGCAAATAGTTTAATTTTCAACCCAAAATTGAATTTTTAATAAAGAAGTTAAACTTTTAACCAAGTAGTTGAGTTTTAAATAAAAAAGGTGAATTTTCAATGAAAAATGTAATAGATAATAATTCAATAAAGATTTTTTAAATTTTAAAACAAAAACAGTCGAATTTTTTACAAAAAAGTTGAATCCTTAACAAAAACAGATTCATTTTCAACAAAGAAGATTAATCTACCAAAAATCCAGAAAAAAATGAGGATTTATTTAAACATTCCTAATTTTACCACAAATTGAAATAGTTACATTTTTAAAGAAGAAAATTAATTCTAAATCAATAAAAATGAATTTTTTAACCAAAGACGATTTTTTTATTCAAATATTTTATTGGAAATTCGTCTCTTTTAATGAGAAGCTCAATTACTTGGTTCAAAAAATTTCAACTTTAAAATTCAACAAACTGTTTAAAATTTTTTCTTTCTTGAGTAAAATATTTGTTGTTAAAAATTCAATTATATTTCTTAAATTCATCTCTTATGGCAAAAAATATATTTGGTTGACTATTTAAATATTTACTTAAAAATTCGTCGCTTTTGGTTGAATTTAAATGTTTTTTATTTTAAATTAAATTAATTTTAGTAGAAATTTTGAAATATTAACTCTAATATTTTCGTTCAGAATAATCAATCTTTTTTTGTTTTGAAATTCAACTATTTGGATGAAAATTCGTGCTCTCGGTTGAAAATTCGGTTTTTTGTTGTTGGATTTATCTAATAAATTGTAGCTTTAAAATTCGTTTTCTTGGTTACAAATTAAATTTTTTTGGCAAAATTTTACCCTGAATTAATAATTAAAATATTATTAATTATTAATCATTTTTGCTCAAGGATTAAACTATTTTGTTAACAAAATTCTTCGATTTTCGTTGAAATTGATTCTTTTTAAATAATTACATGTATATTTTTATTTTGAAATATGAACTATTAGATTTTTGGTTTAGAATTAATCTCTTTTGGCTGAAAATTCAACAAATTGTTTGAACATTAAACTAATTAATTACAAATTATTTTTTTAAACTGAAAATTCATATCTTTCTGTAGAAATTTCAGCTTTTTTAATAAAAAAAAGCAACTATACAGTTAAAAATTATCTTTTTTTGGTTGAAAATTATTTTTGTTGTTAAAAGTTTACCTCTTTTGATAAAATTTTATCTTTTTGGTTGAAAAACTAACTGTTTTGTTCATATTTATTTATTTTTTGAAAATTAATTTTTGTAACAAAAAGTTTAACTATTTGGTTAAAAATTAATGATTTCTTTTTAAATAAGTCTTTTATAGTTTAATATAATTGTTTTTTTATAAAAATAAAAAATTTTTTGATTAAAGCAGAAATTTTTCGTTGAAAATTCAAATTTTATTCAAGATAAATTTCAAACCAAACAGTTTAATTTTCGACGAAAAAAGACGAATTTTCAAACCAAAGAAGATTAATTTTCGACCAAACAGATACATTTTTATTCAAAAGGGATTAATTTGCTACCAAAATGTTGAAAAACATTTGCATTCGTAGCCGAAAAGATGAAATTTTACCAAAAGAGATACATTTTCAACAAAAAATAAATTTTCAAACAAATAGCTGAATTTTCAATCCAAGAATTTGACTTTTTAACCCGTAATAATTTAATCTCAGCCAAGAAGATTAATTTTCAATATAATAATTCAAGATTTTTTAATTGGTTTTAAGGTCGCTAAATTTTCAAATAAACAGATGAATCTTTAACGAAAAAAATTTAATTTTCACCAAGTAATTGAATTTTAAAACAAAAAATATGAATTCTAATAGAAAAATATGATCGCTGATATTTTAAACAAATAAATTTTAATTTTAAATACAAAACAATTGAAATCAACCAATAAAGACAAATTTTTTCTCGACAATAGAAAATTAATTTCTGATCAAATAGCGGAATTTTCGAATCAAAATAATGAATTTTTAACCCGAAATAATTAATTTTCAACCAAGAAGATGAATTTTCAACAACAAAAAAATAATTTTCGAAATAATAATTAAAATTGCAAATTTAAAAAAGAAAAAATTAAGTTCAACCAATAAAGACGAATTGTTCTTCAAGCAAAGAAGATTAATTTTAAACTATTAAAATTTTCAACCCAAAGATATGAATTTTTAACCCGAAATAATTAATTTTGCACAAAACAGTAAATTTTTAACCAAGAAGATTAATTTTCTATGAAAAAGACGAATTTTCAAAAAAATAGTTTAAATAAATAATTAATAAATAATATAAATAAATCATTCATCCTTTTTTTTACCAAAAGAGATAAATTTTCAACAACAAAAACGAATTATCAATATAATAATTAATTTTTGAACAACATTTCATTTTAAAATAAAAATCAATTGCAATAAAGATGAATTTTTTCTTAATTAAAGAAAATTAATTTTCAACCAAACAGTTAAACTTTCAACATAAAAATATGAATTTTTACCGGAAATAATTAATTTTCAACAAAAAAAGTTTATATGCAGTCAAGAAGATGAATTTTCAACATAAAATTAAATTTTCAAATAAAAATATGAATCTTGAACGAAACAAGTGAAATTTCAACAAAGTAGTTGATTTTTAAATAAAAAAATATGAATTCTCGTAGAAAAATATAATAGTTGATATTTTAACCAGGAAAATTTTAATTTTAAATTAAAAAAAATTAAATTCAATCTTTAATAACAACTTTGTCTACAACATAATATTCATTTTTAACATAATAATTAAATTTTCAAATAAAGAGATAAAATTTCAATGAAAAAAATAAATTTCTAATATAATAATTAAATTTATAAAATGAAGAGATTAATTTAAAAAATGCACTTTCAAATAAAAAAAATGAATTTTTAATTTTAAAAAATTTTCAACCGAAAAATTACATTTCTAAGAAAATAATAAAATTTATAAATAAAGAGACGAATTTAAAAGAAAAATTTAAACCTAAAAAAAAAGAAATTTTCAACATAATAATTAAATTTAAAAATAAAGGGATGAACCTTCAACAAAAAAAATTTATTTAAAAAAAAATGAATCAACAGAATACATTTTAAAAAAGAGATGGATCTTAAAACAGAATTAATTTCCAATTAAAAAAATAATAATTGTTCACCGAAAAATTAAATTTAATAATAAAGAGATGGATTAAAAAGAAATTCAACAAAATAATTAAATTAACAAAAAAAGAGATGAATCTTTAACAAAAAAATTGAATTAAAAAATTTTTTTTAAATAATTAAATTTACAAAAAATTTACAAAAAAATCATTTGAAACCGAAAAATTAAATCTTTAACAAAATAATTAAATTAACTAAAAAAAAATGAATCTAACGAAATATTTAAATTAAAAAAAAATAATTTTTAACAAAATAATTAAATTTACAAATGAAGAGATGGATCTTATATAAAAAAAAAATAGAATTTCCGACCAAAAAATTAAATTTTTAACAAAATAATTAAATTTGCAAATAAAGAAATGAATCTAAAACAAAAATTGATTAAAAAAAAAACAAACATTTTCAACAAAATAATTAGATTTACAAAAAAAGAGATGAATTTAAAAAATGCACTTTTGACGAAATCAATGATTTTCAACATTATAATTAAATTTACAAATAAAGAGATGATTACAAAAAATGAATTTCCAACAAAATAATTAAATTAATAAATAAAAAAAATAAATCTAAAAAAAAATGATTATAATTTTCAATAAAAAAATCAGATTTACAAAAAAAGAGATGAATCTTCATTAAAAAAATAAGTTTTCAATAAAAAAATAATAATTTTCAACCGAAAAATTAAATTTGTAACAAAATAATTAAATTGGCAAATAAAGAGATGAATCTTTAAACAAAAAATTAATTTATATTCAAATAAAAACACGAATAATTTTTCCTCAACTAAAGAACATTAATTTTCAACTAAACAGTTGAAGTTTTAACCAGAAATAATTAATTTTCCATAAAAAGTCTTTAAAATAAAGAGATAAACCTTCAACGAAAAAAATTAATTTTCAACTAAGTAGTTAAATTTAAAGCCAAAAACTATGAATTCTCATAAAGAAATATAATAGTTGATACTTCACCAAAATATTTATATTTTTAAATAAAAAAACAATTGAATTCAACCAATAAGGATTAATTTTTCCTCAAAAAAAGAAAATTAATTTTCAACCGAATGTAAACGTCTTTGATTAAAGATAAAAATCTATTTTAAAAGAATCTTGAATTCAAAGAATCTGTTCTTCTAATAATTTGATCATTTGAGCACACACGTCATCTTCCTCCTACTCTAGTTTATCTGTTTGAATCTAGAGCAACGCACTTTTTCCACATGATTAAAAATAACTTTGTTTACATAAAAATACCGCAGAGTCCTCTGAATCATAGGTCAGTCACACCCAACCCGCGAAATCAATACCCCTGAATTGCACCTCCAATTTGCCGAGAAGAGAATAAAAAATTTCCTCATTTACACCTTTTTCTCCCATTGTCTTTTAAATTAAAGAGCGAGCGCAGCCTCGAATGTGACATAACCCTCGAAAGCAGGAAACCGCAGTTAATTTTTTCACAGTTATTTTCCAAAACGGTCTTAGCCCCAGGATTAAATATTTTTAGACACAAAAGAGGTATTGAATTGCTCGTTTCCGCTCAAGGAGACAATTTTCGCATGTCAGGACAACTTTAAAAACCAGCTTTTTCTGAGTTGAGACTGTCGACATAGTGACTCTGCTCGGTTTTATAAGGAAAAGTGAGTCTATCTGCCCACGTGGAGATGTGGATGAGCGTGGGATTACCTCACGGAATAGAATGTCTTTCACGATATGTAACACAACACGAGGTGAATTTTATTCAGAACCGATCGTGCCGGGAGTCCGCAACCAACTGACAGTGGAGTGACAGAAGAGAGAAGAGTGTTGCGTGAGGGGGTGTTTGAGAGAGTATGGGTGCACCTTGAGCAGAGTGCAGGCCTCGGGTTATGAATTTAAAAAAAAAAAAAGGAATTTTTATCTAAGATTATGAATTTTTCAAGGAAAAAAATTAACTTTTGGGTAAAAATATCTTAAGTGTGCTAATTTTAAATCGATAATAAAAGTTCTTGATCATTTTCTTCAACAATGGATTACTTGCGCACGATTTATTAATTTGCTGAAAATTCATTAGTTTAGAATTCAACTATTTACTTGTGAATTTAATTATTAGGTTAAAAACTCTTTTTTTTTAAGATCCATCTCTTTATTTGTAAATTTAATTATTATATTGAAAATTAATTTTTTTAAAGATTCATGTCTTTCTTTGTAAATTTAATTATTTTGTTAAACCTTCAATTTTTTGTTTGAAGATTAATCTCTTTATTTGTAA
>NC_046665.1:124120106-124129750 GCF_010883055.1 Belonocnema kinseyi | reverse complement strand
CTTTTTATTTGTAAATGTAATTATTTTGTTGAAAATTCTTTTTTTGAAAATTCAACTATTTACTTGTAAATTTAATTATTAGGTTAACAATTCTTTTTTTTTTAAATCCATTTCTTTCTTTGTAAATGAAATGGTTATGTTGAAAATTCATTTTTTTGTGAAAATTTTATTTTTTTAGTAAAAGATTAATTTTCGTTATTGGAGATTCACCTCTTTATTTATAAATTTAACTATTATGTGGCAATTTCAAATTGAGAGTTCTATTTTCAATCAATTTATACGGTTTTCGATTCGTTTTTATGTAAAAAACTCCCCTAAAATATTTTTGCAACAAATTTATTTGTTTAAAAGTTATTAACAATCAAAGTTCTTGATCATTTTTTTCCAAAAATGGATTGCTCGCGAACGGTTCATTATTGCGTTCAAAATACTTTTTTTTTTAAAGATCCATCTATTTATTTGTAAATTAAATTATTATGTTGAAAATTCTTTTTTTTTAAGATTCATGTCTTTGTAAATTTAATTATTTTGTTAAACCTTTAATTTTGTGTTCGAAGATTAATTTCTTTATTTGTGAATTTAATTATTATTTTGAAAATTTATTATTTTTTTAAAGTTTTTTTTTAAATTACATTTTTATGTTGAAGATTCATCTCTTTCTTTGCAAATGAAACTATTATGTTGAACGCTCTTTTTTTCTGAGTAAATTTTTTGATTGAAAATTGAAAATTCTCGTTTAAAACTAATTTTTTCTTGTTGAAAATTCAGCTCTTTACTTGCAAATTTATTTATTTTGTTAAAAATTAATTTTTTGTGCGGAAAATTCAGTTTTTAATGAATATTAAACTTTTTATTTGTAAATTGAATTATTTTTTGAAAATTCTTTTTTTAAAGATCTATCTCTTTATTTGTAAGTTTAAATATTATGTTAAAGTCATTTTTTTATTTTATTAGAAAAAAATTTGTTGGTTGAAGATTCATCTTTTTCTTGGCAAATTTAATTAGCATGTTGAAAATTCTTTTTTTTTTTAATTCAAGACTTTCTTTTTAAAATTAACTATTTTGTTAAGCCTTCATTTTTTGTTGCAAGATTAATCTCATTATTTTTAAATCTAACTATTTGGTTAAATATTCATTTTTTGGTTAATTTTCATCTATTTCTTTTTAAATTGAATTATAATATTAAAAATTAATCTTCGTTGTTGAAGATTTATCTCGTAATTTAAAAATTTAACTACTATGTTAAAAATTCTTTTTTTTTAAGATCCATCTCTTTCTTTGCAAATTTAATTATTATGTTGAACACGCTTTTTCTAAATAAGTTTTTTGGTTGAAAATTCATTTTTGGTTAAAGATTCATATATTTCTTTGGAAATTCAATTTTTATGTTGAAAATTCATTTTTTGTGTGAAAAATTTATTTTTTTAGTAGAAGATTAATTTTCGTTGTTGGAGATTCATCTGCTTATCTGTAAATTTAACTATTATGTTGAAAATTCTTTTTTTTTAAGATTCTTCTCTTTATTTTTAAATCAAATTATTTTTTTGAACATTTATTTTTTGGTTAATTTTCATCTATTTCTTTTTCAGTTTAATTATTATATTAAAAATTAATCTTCGCTGTTGAAAATTTATCTCGTTATTTGAAAATTTAACTATTATGTTCAAAATTATGTTTTTTGAAGATCTATCTCTTTATTTGTAAATTTAATTATTATGCTGAAAAGTCATTTTTAAAATCATTTACAAAATAAATAAATTTGTTGGTTGAAGATTCATCTATTTCTTTGCAAATTTAATTATTATGTTGAACACCCTTTTTTTAACTACATTTTTTGGTTGAAAATTCATAGATTTCTTTGAAAATTAAATTGTTATGTTGAAAATTAAATTTTCTTGTGAAAATTTGATTTTTTTAGTAAAAGATTAATTTTCGTTGCTGGAGATTCATATCTGTATTTGTAAATTGAATTATTATGTTGAAAATTCATGTTTGTTAAATTCATGTCTTTCTTTGAAAATTTAATTATTTTGTTTAACCTTCACTTTTTTGTTTGAAGATAAATCTCTTTATTTGTAAACTTAATTATTATGTTAAAAATTCTTTTTTTAAATTCATCTCTTTATTTATAAATCTAATTATTTTTCTTAAAAATTCATTTTTTTGGGTGATTTTCATCTATTTCTTTTTTAATTTAATTACTATATTGAAAATTAATCTTCGTTTTTGAAGATTTATCTCGTTATTTGAAAATTTAACTATTATGTTCAAAATTCTTTTTTTTTAAAGATCTATCTCTTTATCTGTAAATTTAATTGTTATTTTGAAAAGTCATTTTTTTAAATTCATTTAAGAAAAATTAAATTTATTGGTTGAAGATTCATCTCTTTCTTTGTAAATTTAATTATTATGTTAAAAATTCGTTTTTTTTTGTTAGAAAATTGATTTTTCTTGCTAAAATCTGAGTTTTATTGTAAATTAAAATATTTTATTGAAATACCAAATATTAAATTTTTCCTCAATTCACTTAAAACATTTTTTTAAAAGTTTAAATAACTGTTTGTTTTAAACAATTTAAAATTAATTAAACTTCTTCGCCTGTCAAAGAATTCTTCCACGTACCAATAATAGTATTTGGTATTTAAATTACAAATCTCCATTATTTTAAATACCAATTACTAAAATTTTTTTATTGAAAACTTATCTTTTTTGGTTTAAAATTAAATTACTAGGTTGAATGTTTGAACCGACTTAAAGTTGATCGACAATATTTAAAAAATTTTTTTAATGTAGCTTTATTCTTTTCGTTAAAAATTTATCTATTTTGTGGAAAAGTGAATTATTTTGATAATATTATTATTTTCTTAAATTGATATTTTTAACTGAAAACTTAACCATTCAACTTTTGGTTGAAAATGGATTTTTTAGTTGATAACGAATCTCTTTTGTTGAAAATTCATCTTTTTGATGAAATTATTTAATAATTATGAAATTATTTCACAGGCGGAGAAGTTTAATTAATTTTCAATTGTTTAAAACAAATGATGATTTAAACAATACAAAAATATTTTTTTATGATGTTTTAAATGATTAAGAACTTTGATTGTTAATAACTTTTAAACAAAAACATTTTTTGCAAAAATATTTTAGGGCAGTTATTTTGATATAAAAACGAATATTAAACTGTATAAATTTATTGAAAAGAGAACTATCGATTTAAAAGTGGCGCAATTGAAATATTTTTACACTGTTGAATTTTCAACATAACAATTAAATTTACAAAGAAATAGATGAATCTTTAACCAAAAATGTATTTCCAACTTAATAATTACATTTGCGAATAAAGAGATAAATCTTCAATCAAAAAATTTAATTTTCAACCAAAAAATTTACTTAAAAAAAAGAGTGTTCAACATAATAATTAAATTAGGAAAAAAGAAATGAATCTTCAACCAACAAATTGATTTATTTTTTTAAACTTTTAAAAAAATGGCTTTTCAACATAATAATTAAATTTACAAATAAAGAGGTAGAGCTTTAAAAAAAAATTGTGAACATAATAGTTAAATTTTCAAATAACAAGATAAAAATAATTATCAACCAATAAATTTATTTTTAAAATAAATTTTCAACATAATAATTAGGTACATTTGTAAAGAAAGAGATGAATTTTCCACCAACAAATTTAATTTAGAAAAAATGATTTTTCAACATAATAATTAAATTTAAAAATGAAGAGATTAATCTTCAAACAAAAAAATGAAGGTTTAACAAAATAATAAAAGAGAAAGAGATGAATCTTAAAAGAAAATGAATTTTCAACATAACAATTAAATTAACAAACAAAAAGATGAATATTAAAAAAAAACAAGAATTTTTAACGCAATAATTAAATTCACAAGTAAAGAGTTGAATCCTAAAAAAATGAATTTTCAACAAAATAATTAAATTTACAAATAAAAAGTTGAATATTCATCAAAAATTGAATTTTCCACAACAAAATTAATAAATTTACAAGTAAGGGATGAATTACAAAAAAAATTAATTAGTTTTCAAAAGATAAATTTAATTTTCAATCAAAAAATTAACTTTGAAAAAAAGAGTGTTAAACATAACAATTACATTTGCAAAGAAAGAGATGAATCTGCAACCGACAAATTTAATTTAAAAAAACAAATTTAAAAAAAAAACGAATTTTTAACATAATAACTAAATTGACAAATACAGAGATGAATCTTCCAACAAAATAGAAAAACGAATTTTCAAAAAAAAAGAAAGTTTAACAAAATAATTAAATTTACAAAAAAAGACCCGAATTTTACAAAAAACACATTTTTAACATAATAATTAAATTTAAAAATAAAGAGAAGAATCTCTGACCAAAAAAATTAATATTAAAAGAAATTAATTTTTAACAAAACAATTAAATTAACAAGAAAAGAGATAAATTAAAACTGATGACATTTCAAAAAAGAATTAGTTTTCAACCAAAAAGATAAATGTTCTACATAATAATTGAATTAACAAATAAAACGATTATTCTACAACCGAAAAATTTAATTTTCAATCGAGCAATTTAATTTTTTTAAAAATGAGTTTTCAACGTAATTGTTAGATTTACAAGGAAGGAGATGAGTCTTCAACAACGAAATTGAATTTAAAAAATGAATTTTCAACATAATAATTGAATTTAAAAAGAAAGAGAAAAATATTAAAAACAAGAATGTTTGATTAAAAAATAAATTTTCAAACAAGTATTTGAATTTTTAACAAAAGAAATACGAATTCTCAAAGAAAAATATGATAGTTGATATTTTAAATGACAAGATTTTAATTTTAAATCCAAAAAACTTGAATTTAACCAAAAAGGACAATGTTTTCCTCAACCAAAGAAAATTAATTTTTAATCAAACAGTTGAATTTTCAAACTAAACATTTTCAACCAAAAGAGACAAATTCTTAACAAAAAATGTAAAACATGATATTTCAACCAAAAAACATTTTTATTTTAAATCAGAAACAGTTATATTTTGCCACCAAAATTTAATTTTAAACAAATTACTTCAATTTTCAACCTAATATTTCAATTTTCTACTAAATATTTAAATTTTTGAGCAAAAAATATATTTTTTCTACATAACAGTTGAACTTTCAACTTTAAACAAAAATTAAAATAAATTACATCCAATTGTTGAATTTTCAATCAGAAAAGGCAAATTTTCGACAAAATAATTTAATTTCCCACCCAAGAATATGAATTTCAATAAAAAAGTTAATTTTTAACCAATAATATAATTTTAAAAAATTTTGTTGAATTTTAAGTTAAGAAAGTAGTTTTTAACCGAAAAAGTAAACCTATTTTCAAATGAAATTATGAATCTTTAACCAAAAAACTTAATTTTTAAGAAAGTTTTAGCGAAGGAGTTGAACTTTCTTCCTAAAAAGATTAATTTCCAACAAAAAGTATAAAAACTAATATTTCAAAATAAAAATATTTCAGTTCAAAATACACAATAGTTTGATTTAAAAAACGAATTTGCAATAAAACATTTCGATAATCAACAAAAACGGACTAATTAACTAAATTTTAATCTAAAAAACTGTTTTTGAATAAATAAAAAAATCTAAATTAGACAAAATATTTTTTTTTGCCTTACAACAACATAAAACCCTTTTTCTCTTCATATTGATCATAATAAGCGTTAAAACAATAATGAATATGCTCTTATTTAATTTTTTTCTATTCAATGGCAAATATTTTTATTCATATTAATAAATATTTAAGAAATTAATTTTTAACAAAAAAATTAACGAGTTAAATTAGTGCAATGAATTTAAAAAGGAAGAAGATTAAATCGGGAGGTTTAAGTTACATTTATTATTTTGTTGAAAATTCAACAATTTTGTTCAAAAGTTATACATTTTTTATTAAAAATTTCGTCTTTTTGGTTTAAATTCAACTGTTTTGGGACTGAATTAAAAAATGTCTGTTTTAAATATTTGAAATATGTTTAGTTGAGAATTCATCTTTGGTGGATGGAAATTAAACTACTTAGTTGAAAGTGGATCCACTTTGTTAGAAATTCATTTCTTCAGTTTATAATTCATCACTTCAGATTAAAAAACCTTTTTTTTTGTTCAAAATTTAAATATTTAGTTAGAAATTATTCTTTTTTTTTTTTGTTGATAATTTACATTTTTTGTTCAAATTTTATTTCTTCAATTGAAAATTAGTTTTTATTTATTGAAAAATTAATTTTTTTACTGATAATATAATTATTTTGTTTAAAATGTATATGTTTTACGTAAAAATTCAATTATTTTTGTTTATTGAAAATTTGTCCCTTTTCGTAGAAAAGTCGCTTTAATTAAATTTGCACTTTTCTGGTTGAAAATTCGACTATTTTGTTCAAAATTAGAATTTTTTTTGGTCCAAATATTATTTTTCTGTCCGAAAATGAAATTATTCTATTTTATTAAAAATGTATCTTTCCTATTAGAAAATTCAGGTACTTTGTTAAAAATTTGTCTTTTTGGCAGAAAACTCATCTTTTGAGTTGAAAATTCAATCATTTGGTTAAAAATAAATTTTTTGTTAAGGATTCATGATTTTAGTTAAAAATTTATTTTCTTGTTTAAAAATTTAAGTAATTTGTTGAAAATTCGTTTGATTAGTTCAAAATTCATTTTTTCAGCTCAAAATGTAACTACTGCATTTTTGATTAGAAATATATCTTGTTGAAAATTTATTTTTTTGATTGGAAATTAGTTTTTATTTATTAAAACGTTATTTTTTTATTTAAAAATTAACTATTGAATTTTTTATCGAAGTTTTAGTTTGTTTGTGTGAAAATGTAACTATTACGTTCGAAATTTATTTTCTTTGTTTTAAAATTAATTTAATTACTGAAAACTTAACTATTTTGTTTTAAATTCAAAATTTATCTATTTTAGGTGAAAATTCGACTATTTTTTGTTGCTGAAAATTTGTCCCTTTTGGTAGAAAAGTCTCTTTAGTTAACAATTTATCTTTTCGGATACAAATTGATTTGTTTTGTTAAAAATTTAACGATTTTGTTGAAAATTAACTCTTTTGTTGAAAGATTTATGTATTTTGTAGAAAATCTGTCATTTTTATAAAAACGTTAATATTTTGGGTAAAAAATGTAATTATTCGGTTAAAGATTCAGTTTTTTTGTTTGAAGATACATAATTTTAGTAAAAACGTTCACTTCTAAGACTAAAAATTTAATAATTGCATTTTTCGTGGAAATTTTTTTTTTAGAAAATTAAGCGTCTTGATTAAAAATTTATTTGTGTAGTAGAAAATTGAACTATTTTGATGAAAATTAGTTTTTTGTTGTTTTCAAAATTAATATTTATTTTACTAAACATTTAAGTATTCTCTTTTTGGTTAAAAATTCATTTCATTTTGTTAAAAAAATTCTTTTTGTTAGAAAATTAATCTTTTAGGATGAAAATTCAACCATTTAGTTAAATATAAATTTTTTGATTGAAGATTCATGATTTTAGTTAAAAATTTATTGTCCTGTTTGAAAATTTAACTAACTTGCTGAAAATTCGTTTTAGAAGTTTAAAATTAATTTTTTAGCTCAAAATGAAACTATTGTATTTTTGGTTAAAAATTTATCTTCTATTGTTTATTACATATTTATTTATTTAGTCGGAAACTTGTCTTTCTGGGTTTAAAAATTCTATTTCTTCAAATTTATATTTTTAGTTTGAAAACTTAACTGTTTTGCAGGAAGTTCGTCGTTTTGGCTTGAAAATTCTTCATTTCGGATCTGAGTTTCTTTATATTTATTTTTTTTTTTTAAATGATTCAGCTTTATTTGACAATTTAACTAATTTGTTGAAATTTTCTATTTATGGTTCAATTCAACTGTTTTTGATTGAAAAAATAAAAATTAGGTGGGAAAATAACGAATATTACACTTTTTGTTTAGAACTCAAATTTTTAGATCGAAAATTCATCATTTTGGTTTAAAATTTAACAATTTTTTTGAAATTCAAAATTCATGCATTTTTAAATGAAATTTGTCTTTTTCATATACAATTAATATTTTGGGTTGAATATGTAATTATTCGCTTAAAAATTCAATTTTTTTGGATTAAAGATACATAATTTTAGTTGAATTAATCTAATCGAAAATTAAACTAATTTCCTTAAAGTTCGCCTTTTTTGGTTAAAAATTAATTTGTTGAAACTACAAAATAACTTAAAGTAGTTTTTATATGGATACATAAATATGAATTTTGCAAGATCGCGCAAAGTCCCTAATCTATATGCATTTATATCTATTGCCCCAACTCGTAATCTTTTTGGAACTACAAAAATAATTTGAAGTGGCTACTATATAATTTTGAAAATAGGATTTTTTTAACATCGGGTAAAGTGCCGACTTCTATATGCATTTATACGTATGCTCCCAATGGGTAATCTATATGGAATTAAACACAGGATTTGAAGTCGTTTCTATATGGATTTATAAGAGGGACTTTTCTGACGACGCTTTAAGTATCTACTTCTATATGGACCTACCATAAAATAATGTAATATGGTGTAACAGTACGTAACATTAAGTAAAGTAATGCAACATAATCTTCTGCATTATGCTAGATTATTTTACAGAATGTTGCATAATTTGAAATTATGTTACGTCATTTTACATAACTCTTTGTACAGACACATATAGATGACAATTTGGAAACATGCATATAGATCTATGTAGATGCAAAATTGGGAAGATGCATATAGATCCATATAGATGCAAAATTGATAATATGCATAATATATCCATAAAGATGATAAATTGGGAAGATGCATATTTACCCTTATAGATGACAAATTGAGAAGATGCATATAGATGCATATAGATCCATACAGATGACGAATTGGAAAGATGTATAACGATCCATTAAGACGACAAATTGAGAATATTTATATAGATCCATATAGATAACAAATTAAGAAGATGCATATAGATTCACACAGATCAAAAATTGCAAAGATGCATATAGATCCATACAGATGACGGATGGAGATGACGAATAAAAATAATGCATATAGATCCATATACCTGATTAATTATGAACATGCATATAGATCCGTACAGAAGCCAGATTGGGGAGATGCATATAGAGCCATATAGATGACGAATTGGGAAGGTGCATATATAATATAGATCCATATAGATGAGAAATAGGAAAGATGCATCTAGATCCATATAGGTGACAAATTGGGTATATGCATATAGATCCATATATATAATAAATTAGGAAGATGCATATAGATCCACATAGATAAAAAATTGGGAAAATGCCTATAGATCCATACACATGACTGATTAAAAAGATGCATATAGATTCATATAGATGACAAATTGAGGTGAGGAATAAAAATAATGCATATAGAGCCATATAGATGACGAATTGGGAAGGTGCATATATAATATAGATCCATACACATGACTTATTAAAAAGATGCATATAGATTCATATAGATGACAAATTGAGATGAGGAATAAAAATAATGCATATAGATCCATATACCTGATTAATTATGAACATGCATATAGATCCGTACAGAAGCCAGATTGGGGAGATGCATATAGAGCCATATA
>NC_046665.1:124106560-124120006 GCF_010883055.1 Belonocnema kinseyi | reverse complement strand
AAGAAGGTGCATATAGATACACAAAGATGGAAAATTGGGAAGATGCAAATAGAGCCATATAAATGACTAATTGGAAAGGCATATATAGAATATAAATACATATAGATGAGAAATAGAAAACATGCATATTTATGCTTATAGATGGCAAATTCGGAAGATGCATATATATATATTAAATTAGGAAGATGCATATAGGATATTGATCCATATAGGTAAAAAATTGAGAAGATGCATATTTACCCTTATAGATGACAATTTGGAAAGATGCTTATAGATCCATGTAGACGAAAACTTGGGAATATGCATATAGATCCATATATTTGAAAAATTGGGAAGTCACATATATATCCATATGGGTATACGACAAATTGGGAAGGTGCATATAGATCCATTTGGATAAAACATTTCGAAGACGCATATATATTCATATAGATAAAAAATTCGAAAGATGCATCTAGATCGATTTGGATGAAAAATTAAGAATATGCATATAGGTTCATATAAATATAGATAGATATAGATATACATTTAGAAGTAGGGACTTTGCGCGACGTTAAAAAATCCTAATAGGAAATTCTCATAGGAATAACTTTAAATTATTTTTATGGATCTATAAGCTTATATATTGAGAGGGTACATACTAAATGTTTCTAAATATTGCCTTAAATTAATTTTCCAATCTAAAAAATCTGAAACCTTGGGAAAAGTTTTTATTCTCTTGAAACCAGTTAAAATTCTTAAGAAGATCCTAAATTGTTGGTTCAAAATCTTTAAAAGCCTACATTTTGTTTAATATCTTTTGAAACTATTTTAAGTTTTAAACTATGTTTTATTATGTTTAAACATTGTTAAACTGTTAATTACGCTCACCAAAATAACTATATCAACATAAGTATATAGAAATCACACAAAAAAAAAAAAAGCATATAGAAACTAATCAGTGACTACTCTTAATTCCATTAAGAGCTATAAATAGAGCCGGAAGTCTACGAGGATCAGTGAGAAATTTTCACAAATGAAGATACCAACTTATAAAAAACACGTATTGAAAAAGCTTGTAGAAAATACTTATAGAAAATGTTTATAGAAAATGCTTATAGAAACGTCTATAGAAAATGATTATAGAAAATGCTTATAGAAAATGCTTATAGATTTTTTTTTTATAAAAAATGCCTCAGCGTCTGGTCGTAATTTCATATAGATTTCTATAGAAGTACGAGTTATTTTTTCAGTAGCTCGGTTTGTTTGATTTTATTATAAATTATTGTTCTCGGAAATATAGGAAATATTTTCAAGGTGTATGAACTTAAAAAACCAGTCTAGCGAGTAATAAAATGTTGCAACATGAACAATACAAATATATGTGCAGAAATTCTCATGGTAGGTTATACTTAAGGCTTTGCAGTTTCACTTGATTTATTTCTTGATTCGCACTTAATCAATCGATTCAGACGCCACGCAGACGAGAGTTATTCGAGATGATTAATGATAATTAAAAATAATTATCTCTGATTGTTGATGCATCTATTTATGATACCCATATAATACATTCATATAAATATATTATTATATGGTTTTATATTATATTATATGGTTTTAAATTTAAAATTTTTAAAAACTTTTCTGATTGTCATGGAGTAAATTAGGACAAATTAATTCACTTGTCAAAATGAATTACTACTATAATTATGAAGTTATTCAATCTACAAAGTGTAAGTCTAAAATATTTTACATTAAAAATTTTCCATTTTAGGTCTTCATTTTTAGGCGTGCAATTTTTATTTTAAATATACAATTTTTGGGTTTTTAACGAGACAGTTTATAATTTACTGAATTGGGAAATTCCCGACAGAAAATTGCCGATTTATAAAATATCCGACACTCTGAGATTTCCGAATTCAAACAATAACAAATTTTCAAAATTAATATTATTTATTTAATTAAAATACATGAATGAAATATTAAAAAAAGTAAACATTAAAAAAAGGCCTTTGATCTAAATATTCCTTTATTGTATTTTGAATAAATAATATTATTCAAATTCGGGAATTTTTTATTGCCGAATGTTTGATAATTCGGAAACTTTCTGGCGGGAATTTTCAAATTCGGAAATTTAAAAATTCTCTACTATTATTAACTGTTCAGTAATTTTACAATTTGGGATTTTTATACTTCAGAAATTTTATATTTCAAATACTTTTTTGTTCGAGAATTTTACAGTGTCATGAATTTTATTTATCGAGTATTGTTTCAGTCATCTTTAATAAGCAATTGAAAATTAAAACATTTTTTATTTTAGTAATTTGTATTGAGTTTGAAACGAGGACATTTTTTATTTTATGCTGAATCTGTAGAAAATAATATTTATTTCTTTAAGTTTTTATTGACTTGAAAAGGAGTAAATGTTTGTTTTTAATATTTTATTAATTGAAAGAAGTATGATTTTTTAATTTTAATATTTTAATTGAGTTAGAAGGATGGAAATTTAAGTTTTCAATTTTTTCTGAACTTGAGGAGACCCTTTTTTTTCTTTTATTTATTATGTTGAATAGGAGTGGTTATTTTTTTCTGAATTGAAAAAGACCATTTTTTGAACAGTTTCAGTAAGATCATGGTAAGAATGGTTCATTTTCAATTTTTGTTCTGAATTGGAAAAAGCCTTTTTTGTTTTTATCATTTTTATTGAGTTGAAAGCGACGAAATTTTAATTTTCAATTATTTCTGAATTTAAAGAAAAATTTTTTATTAATTTTTAAGATTTTTATAGATTTGGAAGGAAACGAAAGTTTTGTTTTCATTATTTTATGAAATGGGAACAAAGATGATTTTTTAAATTCAACATTTTAATTGAATTGGAAGGGAGAAAATTTTGCCTTTCAAGTTTTTCTTAATTGGAAAAGGCCTTTTTTAGTTTCCTCATTTTTATTGAGGTGGAAAGAATTAAATTTTGATTATTTTTTTTCTAAATTGGAAGAGAAAATTTTTGTTTTTTAATATTTTATTAAGTTTAAGGGATGAATTTTTTCTGAATTAGAAGCGGGAAATTTGTTATTTTAAACATTTTTATAAAGTTGAAAGGGATGAATTTATCGTTTTGAGATTTATTCTGAACTTAAAGAGGGAAATTATTTTATTTAACAGGTTTTTATAGATTTGGAAGAGACGAAATTTTTGTTCTTTATTTTTTGTTCTACATTTAAAGAGGTCATTTTTTCTTTTTAGAGTCTTTATTTGGTTGAAGGGCGAAACTTTTTATTTACATTTTTTTTTTAATTTAAAGATATAATTTTGTTTTAAACATTTTCATTGGGTTGGAATGTAAAAAATATTGGTTAGTGTTTTTTTCTTCGAAACTTTTTTTCCAATATTTTTAGTGAGTTGAAGGTGGTCAAATTTGGTATTTTTAGACATTTTTATCAAATTTTAAATAAGGTTTTTGTTTTTAATTTTTGTTAAATTGTTAAAGAACCATTTTATATTTAAAAAATTTTCCTCGATTTGGTAAGGAGGATTCGAAGAAGGATAATTTTTTGATTAAAAATTTTTTATTGAGTATGATGATACACAATTTTGGTTTTATTTTTTTTTCTGAATTGGGACAAGCGCGTTTTTGTATCGTTTGTGCTAAGTTGAAAGGGGGAGCATTTTATTGTCAATATTTTTTCTCATTCGGAAGAAGAAAATATTTTAATTAAAAATTTTTTATTGATTTTGAAAGGAGCAAATTTTAGTTTTAAATTCTATTTATTAATCTTTGTTTTCAATTTATCACTAAATTGAAACAATGGTATGTTTTATTTCGATTTTCAGCTTAAATGTAAAGATTTTAAATTAAAAAAAGTTTCAAATTGAGTGCTTTAATTTGCAGTTCAGTTTTGATCATTAAAAATAACATTATTTTCAGTTTTAAGCGATCCAATTTTTTAAAATAAAAATAGAAAATTTCTTGACATTGAAAAACTTGGACTTTGTGGTCTATGAATTCTGGAATGGTTTTGAAATTACTAATCCATGGTCAGACGGAGATTGAGGATCTTTTATATTGAGCAATAAAAATGAAATAAAAGACATCAAATCATAAGAGAAAGTTGAATATATGTAACATTTTTAGAATATTAAAGCGTACAATAATTTATTCAAACCCTCAATTTTTACTCGAAATAAATCACAAAAATTTTCTTGATGTAACTAATAATTTTATTATTATAAAGGAGTAAAAATAACCATAAATTTGATTAATTATTTTTTTAATTTCAGCTGCACTTGCAATATTTTGAAATTCTTTCACAAGACTATTTTTTATTAGGTATTGCGAACATAGAATGCAATAATTTGAGTTATTACGAACTATTTTACTGCATTGTGTTAAACGATTAAATATTTTATGATCTCTTTAAGAGATCATAAAAAAGAATTATGCAAATGAGACTTAATTATTCAAATATCACATGCATATGGAGCGGAAATTTTTTTACCTATTTGGACATTTGTTTTTTTTTAATAATAATAAAATTTCAAAGAGAATTGTCGAGCCCAATTTTTCATTTATTTTCTTAATTTTTTTATAAATAAATAAATGTAAAGAAAAGATTGAAATTTTTCCTTTTCGACGTTTCTGGTTCTCATGAATAATACGAGAGTTATTGCAATGACCTACATTCAAGAGCGTTATTAGTTGAACATTTTTTTCATGGTATAATTCACAAAAGAAATTATTTCTTAAAACTATATTTTTTACAAATTTCAATAATTTGAATTTTTTAAAGTTATTTTGCAAGACCTTTGGAACAAAAATATTCATAATAAGTTGATAAAGTTTAGGATGTTTTTCCAACAAATTTTATAATTAAATGCATTATTCTGGCTTTATTGGTAAAGAAATTAGTTTTTTTAATGTCAATTCAACCTTTTTCCGAAAATATGTCTTTTGCATAAAATAATTTTCAAAAAACCAAATACACGTTATGAAAAAAAAAATATTTTTCTTGATTTCAAGAAACCGTTTATATAATTTAATTTGTTTATTTATTAAAAATAACGTAAAAAAGAATGTAATCATTTTAATTTAAAGAAAATATTTGTTTTTATTTTAAAAACATTACAAATCGAACAAATACATTTTTTCGTTTACCTATAACATTTGTTAAATCAGAAGTTGAATTATTTTAATTTTAAGTCGTTTCAAATTAAAAATTGTTTAATTTTTATTTATGTATCAAAAATTGTTTTTAATCTTCTTAAATATTCTCTGAAAATTAATTTTAGCTGAATTTATATTTTTTTGAATCTTTTTAAAATTTAAATTATTTGAAAAACTTGTTTAGATCTTTAAAATCTTTTAAAATGAATCAAATTTTTCTGAATATTAAAAAAAGCCTACAAAATTACTAAAATTTCCGTTATAATCTTCTAGATTTTTTGATCATACTTTTGAAAATCTTTTAAAATTGTTTAAAATCTTTTAAAATATTCACTTTAAATTAATTTTCCAAAATAAATATCATTTTTAATTTTTTCAAAAATTGTAAGAATTGTTTTTATTATTTTTAAATCTTTCAAAATCTTTCAGAAGCTTTAAAAATTTCAAGATTTAAATTACTTGTAAGATTGTCCCTGAATTTGTTTTAATCCTTAAAGTGATTCCCATTTTTCTTTAAATTTTGTTTACTGCTGCTAACTAAAAAAGTTGCCTTAAAAAATCTTGAGAGATTCTTTTTTAACAATTTTGGAAATCTTTTCAAACGTTTTACAATACTTTCCGAAGATAAATTTGTCAAAATAAAAATCATTAAAAATTTTCCTAGGAATCTTATGATTTTTTTTATCTCATAAAACGTTTCAAAATTTAAAAGAAAATTCTAATTTTTTGTTCCAAATCTTCGAATATCTGCAAAATTAAAAAAATGTGGCTTACAATCTTCCAGATTCTTTTTTTACCATTTTGGAAATCTTTTGAAATCTTTTTAAATATTTTCTTAAAATTAATTTTACAAATTAATTTTTTTTAATTTTGCCAGAAATCGAACAAGAATTTTTATATTATCTTAAAACCTTTCAAAAATAGCTCACTTTAATTTTAAAAATTAAAGGATTTCGAACAAATCAGCTTAGAAAAGTTAGAATTGCTAAGATTCTCTTACAATTAATTTTCATAATTTATATTTTTGTAAATATTTTTAAAATTTTAATTCTTTGAAATATTTGTTAAGAACTTTAAAATAATTTAAAATTAATCGAATTTTTCCGAAAATTGAAAAAGTCCTGCAAAATTACAAAAATGGCCTTATAATCTTCTAGATTATTCGTTGATACTTTTGGAAATCTTTTGAAAAATTTCAATTTTTATAAAATATCCTCTTCAAATTAATTTTCCAAAATAAAATATCATTTTTAATTTTTCCAGATATTTTAAGAATTTTTTTTTGTTATTTTAAAATCTTTTAAAAATTGTTGAGATTCTTTTTTTAACAATTTTGCTAATCTTTTGAAATGTTTAAAAATATTTCCTGAAAATAGATTTGTCAAAATAAAAATCATTAAAAATTTTCCTAGGAATCTTACGATTTCTTTTTATCTCATAAAACGTTTGAAACATTTTGAAAAACTTCTAATTTTTTGTTCCAAATCCTCGAAAATATGCAAAATATAAAAAATGCGGCTTACAATCTTCCAAATTCTTTTTTTTTTACAATTTTGGAAATATTTTAAAATTTTGGAAATATTTTTAAATCGCACACTGAAATTTGAATGATTCGAGGATTTCGAACAATTCAGTTTAGAATTGCTAGGCTTTGAATATTTAATTTGTGTAAGACTGATAATTTTAAATAAACGTACAAATATTTCTAACTATTAAAAAATCGTTCTTGTTCGTAATTAAAGAAATATCAAATTTAATGGATTCCCAATCGTCATCTAAATTCAATTATTGTTCTATTTTTAATTCTGAAACTAAACCTCAATTAAAAAAATAATCAATTAATTTATACATACAATTAATAAACTTGAAACAATTTTTATCAAATTTTCTTATATTTTTTCTAGAAATTTGGAAATACTTTAAATTGAAAATATACCCTCCAAAATTAAGACCTGAAATGGAAATTTTTGTAATTAAAAAATTTTATACTCTCGTATTTTAAACTAAATAATTTCAATATTGAAAAATTAAAAATGATTTTTCTCGAAACATTAAACAAAATTTTCGGTCACAAAATAAATTCCCGGCCATTGTCCAATTTCCCGGTACAGTGATTTTAACGAAAAAAAATCCTTAAATATTTTTTTGTATGCCACCCAACGTACATTATTCTAATGTGTATTATATAATTTGTAACGACGAATGGCTATCGCAATACCAATCTGTTTGTTATGCGTAACCCACTATGTGTATTAGGGACACTGGAACAGGTTCAGGAAAGTAAGCTATCTTGAATGAAGAAATCGTGAATGAATTTACATTTTTAGTTGATCAAAAAAATTTTTTTTAATAAAAAAATTTAATAATCAGGAAACAGAATAAAAATAAAAAAGGTGCTATAATTAATCATTTCGGACCACAAACCGAACGACCTATTAAAAATTAGCCATGAATTTGAAGTTGATAACGCCATCCAGAAAAAGATGACATTATTTTCAAAAAAATTTTAAAAAGCATCTTAAATTTTGCGTTAAATGAGACCTTGTTAAAGTAATTTAGCCTTGTGGCTATTAAATTATCACGAAAAAAAAACAGAAATAAATTTTCGACGTTTAGGATATTTTATATTTTAACTTGAACTTTTGGCAAGATCGGGAAAATGAATTTATTGACTTGATATTTACTAAAGCGATATTCACCAGATAAAAAAAGGTAATAATAAAAAAAAATTTAAAAAGATAATATAATTCATTTTTACTTTTAGATATTCAATTAAATTGATGGAAATTAGACCACTTACCGGGTGATCTATTAAAAATTAACCGTGACTTTGAAAGATGATAACACCATTCAGAGTGAAGATAAAAATATTTTCAAAAAATCTTTGAACAGTTTATTAAATTTTGTATCAAATGAGCCCTGGCTGAAATAATTTGGCCTTGTAGGTATTAAATTATCATGAGAAAAAGACAAAAAGCAAATTCTCATTTTGAGAGGATTGTGAACTTCCTCAAATGTTGTCAGGAACTAGAAAAAATGAAATTAATATCGTATCCCGTGTTACTTATTTAAAGAACACATTAGTTCCGCAACACTGTTCTGACCCAATTCTCTGATCAATCTCTCTAGCAATTACCCCAGGTTAAGACCTTCATGAGTAAAATAATAAAATAAAAAATTTGTACTTACGACACCCCATACTGTGAGGTACTTAAATTGTCCCGGATCAAAATACTTGGCATTTGGCCTCATAGCCGGAACGTCCAGGATAAAAAAAACATGGTGGAGTGTGAAAATGTACACCCCGGCCATCATAACGTGCGCCAAAAAGTATAGTGCTGACATCTTCAGACTCTGCAATCACAAAAGAATAGCAAATGAAAGCCAAATCAGGTCGTTCTCAAATCCCTGCGGAATTTTAATTCCAAGGCTACTCACTGCTCGAAGTAAGAAGATAGAGATCCTATCTTTTTGAATAATTTTCAAACTTTGTGATAGAAAGAGATAGTGAAAATTTACCCAATTCTACTTCTTTGTCAATCTAATTAAAGTCAATCTTTTTCAATAAAGTCTTTTCTATCGGCTCCTATCCTTTACCTATCAACGTCAATCTTTTTCTATCTCTCTGTCAATATGAATTCCTGTATATCTTTTTCAATCTCCTCTTCCCCGTTTCATCTTATAATACTTCTATTAACGCCTAATATTTTTATTTCTTTGTCAATTTAAATTTGTGTTTATCTTTTTTAATCCTCTGTTCTGTATCGCGTCCTATCCATTATCTATTCATGTCAATCTTTTTCTATTTGTTTTAATCTACAGCCCCTTTTATTTTTTCAATCTCGTACAATCCTTTTTCTTTCGACGTTAATCTTTTTCAATCTCTTTATCAATCTGAATTCCCGTCTATCTTTTTCAATCTTGTCTTCTTTGCGTCATCGTATCCTTTATCTATCCACGTCAATGAATTTGCTCTGACAAATTCCCTAACTTTCTGATGGATTCTTGAATATTGAGGAATAGAAAATGATGAAGAGTCAATAAAAAGATCAAGGACCTCGATTACGAAAGATAGAGAAAGAAATAAAAAAATTTGGAATTCGGAATAGACAGATTAAGGGATAGAAAAAGATAAGACTTCTCGGTCACGAAAGATAGAGAAACAGATAAAAAATCGTTGAGATTGGGGATACGAAAAGATAGAGATTGGGTGAGATAAAAGAATAACTATTCTATTTCTTAGTTCATTTATTATGAATTATTAGAAAAGTTAGGGAATTTATTTGAAAAATTAAATTGACATTGAACAAGTACCAGAAAGACAACGTAATTTTACTTCTTGGTTACTTTTACCATCAGCCAGGTAGCGGTAAAATCTTCAGGTTAAGGTGGCTAGAGAGAGGAAAGGCTAAAATAGAGAAGAGAGGATTGAAAAGGATAGACGTAAATTTAGATTATTAAAGAGACAGGGAAAGATAGGCGATGGTAGATGTAGTACAGGATGAGGTGGAGAAGAGAAGTTTAAAATAGATAGACGGGAATAGTCGTACATTTACATTGAAAATGAGATAGAAAAGATGGACGTTGATAGATAAAGTATGGGATGAGATAGGGAAAAGGAGATTGAAAAAGATGAATGTGAATTTAGATTGAAATATAGATAGAAAAAGATAGACGCGTATGAATTTAGCATAGAATGAGATAAAGAAGAGAAGATTGAGAAATATAGACGAAAATTAAGACCAACAAAGGTAGAAAAATATTGAGGTGACCAATTAAAGGATAGGATGAGGTAGAAAAGAAGGGATTGAAAAAGATAGCCATATATTTAGACTGAAAAAGAGACAGGATAATATAGGCGATGATAGAGGTAGTATAGGATGAGATAAAGAAAAGGAGATTGAAATATAGATAGAAAAGGATATTGAAAAATATAGACGGGAATTAAGATGAACCGTGATAGAAAAAGATTGACACAGACCTAGAAAAATATAAAAGTTTATAGATGTTGTATAGGATGAGATAGAGAAGAGGTGATTGGAAAAGAAATATGAGAATTCAGATCCATAGAGATAGAAAAAGATTGACGAGAATAAACAAAGGATAGGTTATGATAGAAAATAAGGGATTAAAAAAGATAGAATTAAATTTAGATTACCAAAGACACAAGGAAAGATAGGCGATGATAGATGTAGTATAAGATGAGATAGAGAAGAGGAGATTGAAAAATATAGACGAAAATTAAGATCAACAGTCATAGAAGAAGATTGACGTAAATAGATAAAGGATTTGTTGAGATGGAAAAGAAGGGATTGAAAAAGATAGTCATAAATTTATATTGGAAAAGAGATAGAAAAAGATGGACCTTTACAGATGTAGCATAGGATGAGATATCGAAGAGGAGATTGAAAAATATAGACGAAAATTAAAATCAACAGAGATAGAAAAATATTGATACAGATTCAGAAAAATATGGACACAGACCTAGAAAAGTATAGAAGTTTATAGATCTTGGATAGGATGAGATAGAGAAGAGCTTGAATAAGATAGACGGAAGTTAAGATCAACACAGATAGAAAAAGATTTACGTGAATAGATAAAGGATAGGATGAGGTAGAAAAGAAGGGATTGAAAAACATAGTCGTAAATTTAGATTGAAATATAAATAAGAAAGGATATTGAAAAATATAGACGGGAATTCAGATCAACAGATACAGAATATTAATGAGAATAGACAAAGTATAGGTTGAGATAGAAAATAAGGGATTGAAAAAGATAGCAGGGAATGAAGATCAAAAGAGATAGAAAAGGATTGACACACACCTAAACAAATATTGACGTTTATACGTGTTGTATAGGATGAGAAAGAGAAGAGGAGATTGAAAAAGATAGACGGGAATTCAGATCAACCGAGTTAAAAAAAAATTGTCGTGAATAGATAAAAGGTTGGGTGAGATAGAAAAGAAGAGATTGAAAAAGATAGAGGTGAATTAGGATTGACAAAGAGATAGAAAAAGATAGACGTTGATAGATGTATTATGGGATGAGTTAGAGAAGAGGAGATCGAAAAAGATAGTCGGAAATTCAGATTAATAGTGACACAAAAAGATTCATATGAATACATTAAGGATAGGATGAGATTGAACAGGATATGCTTGAATTTAGTTTGACAAAGAGATACAAAAATATTGATGGAGATAAACAAATTATAGGATGAAATAGAGAAGAGGGGATTAAAAAAGATAAAAGGGAGTTTAGATTAGCAGAGATAAAAATTTTCTAAAAAACAGTTAAATTTTGAAGGAAAAAGTTCATTTTGAACAAAGAAAGATTTTTCATTAAAAAAAGAAAAAAAATTTTACCAAATTTTATCCTTTTCTACAAAACTTTCGAATTTTCAAACAAGAAGATTAGTTTTGCAAAACAACAACAAAAAAAGATTTTCTAACAAAAAAAATAAACAAAAAAATACATGAAGTTTTCAACAAATAGTTGAACTTTCAACTGAAACAGACCAACATTAAACCTAAAATAGAATAATTAAATTTTCAGTAAACAAATTAAATTTTAACAAAGAAAAAGCTCATTTTCAATCAAAAAGATGAATCTTCCAACAAAAATACGATTTTTAATAAATAAGTTCAACTTTCAATCAAACAAAACAATAATTTTTAAAGAAATAGTTGTACTTTTAATCAAAGTAGATGATTTTTTAAAAGAAAAGGACCTAAGAAAGATTTTTCAGTTAAGAAGGAAAAAAATGTTCACCAAATTGTTGAATTTTCAACAAGAAAGTTAATTTTCAATAAAATAGTTAATTTTTAACCAAATATTCAATTTGTTAATCCAAAAGATCAATTTTCGACCGAAAGTATGATAGCAGCCTTTTCCTCTAAAATTAATGAACTTTTAACAAAAAATTATGACTTTTCTACTAAGAATACATTTTAAATAAAAAAATAGCGAATTTTGTATAAAATAAGACGAATTAAAAAAGAAGCAAACATTCTAAACAAAACAGTTGCATTTTCAACTAAAAGAAATCAATTTTGAATGACAAATTTATTAGTTTATATTTCAACCAAAAAATATTTTTATTTGAAATAAAAAAATACTTAAATTTAACCAAAAGGCATATTTGCAACAAAATGGTTAAGCCTTTAACAAAAAAGGATTGGATTTATACTAACAAGTTGCATTTTTCAAAATTTATACCCAGAGATACAGATTTAAAAGTAAAAAACGAATTTTCAACAAAACAAGATTTTTCAGTCCTGAATTAAAAAAATTTCAACTACCCTGTTAAATTTTAAGCGAAAAAGCCCAAATTTTTACAAAACACTTGAATTTTTAATGCAAAAATATGAATTTTTAACGAAAAAGTTCATTTTTAAACTTACAGTTTAATTTTTTAGCAAAATAGTTAAATTTTTGACCAAAAGAGATGTCTTTCACAAAATAGTTGGATTTTCCACAAAATATTTAAAATTGTCAAACAAATAATCTAATTTTTAACCAAAAAGATAAATTCCCAACCGACAGTAAAATATTTGACTTTTCAATTTAAAAGAACGAATTTTTAACGAAAAATAGTATTATAAATTATATTATAAATAAATAAATTGAGAAAAAGAGGAAGTTTTTTGAAAACAAAAATAAAAATAGTTAAATAACAAACACTAAATATTATTTACTATAGAAAAATTTGATTGAATGGATCAGTGATTTTTACTGAAGACTGTTTAAAAAAATATCGGAAAATTCACTTTACATATTAAAATAAAAAAAATAATTGAAAAAATAAATGTACATAAATTATAAACTGAGTGCGCCGTTAAACGAGTGCTACACATTCAAAGTTCTGGTTTTGTAACTGAGAAGAAACCGGTTAGCGGGACATGTATTTTCTTACTTCAAGTTCAAGACTGCAAATAGTGTGTTGCTTGCATCCAACTGGCAAACGCACGTGACACAGAAGACACAGGCGCAGTTATCGTATCACTTCTTTTTAGAAATAATAATATTAAATTAAAAAAAAAAATATTATTTTCATTTAAAAAATCTGAATAATTTAAAAAATAAATTTCTGTCAATCTTGAATTAAAATTTGCAATAATAAAGATCTGTTTTAATCTTAAAAAGCTGTGACATTAATTTCACTATCTGCAATGGGCCTGTAAATCCATGCAGTTTCTTATTTCTTCATTTAAAAAAGGTGAGTTAAATAGACTCTTGCCGCAGCGAAGGACGAATACAAACTGACGCAGCTCTCGGGGGCTGCAGGGTGGGTCCCATTCCAGGACGAC